>NC_056750.1:695912893-696120393 GCF_019279795.1 Protopterus annectens
AGAGTTGGGTATTTTACTCTGCTGTCATATACAGAAATTAAAATATATAATAGTCGACATATTTTACTGTAAATGAAATGTTTTTAAAATTGAATTTGCATAAAACAATAATACATTTAAATTAGATTAGGTAATTTAAAGCATCACTTGTTACCAAAAGGAACATAAACTATCAACTATTCTGCACATCAATATGACAAGATGTTTTCAGATTTTGAGAAGTGCCTGCAGTTTGAGAATCAACTACAAGTAACAAAAGTGGACAAAATTAGATGTAAAAGTATATGAAAAAATATACAGTGTTTTATTATACACATTAAAAGAAATACCTGAATAATGATTAAATATCTTACTTACTTCAAAATAAATTAAAACAAACCTAATTCAAAACATTTGCCTTTTTAAGAGTTTAAACAAAGAAAATATTTAAAATCAGGAGTCTTCTGTACCCAGAAAACATATATATAATATATATATATATATATATATATATATATATATATACACACACTAAGCTAGCAACATTACTTTTCCTAGAATCCTTCAACTAAAAGATAAATAAAAAGCTGAAAATATATACATGCTTTCTGTTAGGAATAAACTCAAGTGTTTATTGTTTTTGAATCCTTCACTTGGAAATGTATATATATTTTTTGTACTTGCACAAATTCCTAAAGCTGCTGACTTTTTGTTAGTTTTGTCAGCTATCTTATTAGTGTTGTTGTTTTTAATCTCTAAGCTTTACTTTAAGTTAGTTTCATTTTTATTGCTTCCAAAATTGTGGTTGCATCTCAAAAGTTTAACAACCTAGCATAAATCATTCTTGTTAATTTTGATTAACCTGTAAAGGTTCTAAGGGATCATGAGTTTAATTAGAACTCTGGGTTTTGTGTTATTATGCAGGATGGACTGCTTCAACAATGAATGATTTTTTTGGACTATACTGTCTACACTGGCATTAGCATCAACCCCCTTTTTCCTCATTTGTACATAGGATTGAGATGTCATATCAACTACAATGTATTTTAAAAATCCTGCACTGTTTCATTCCAAATAATACGAGTAAAAGTCTCCGGAGGACAAATTAGCTGCAAATTATTTCCTCTAACCTTCAAATGGAAATATTTATTTTTAAATGTTATAAAATTCTTGTTAAAGGTTTACTAAAGGCTCAAATGAATTAGCGGGTCTATATTATAAAAACAAAAGTTCATATAATAGAACGTCCTAATGAATGAAAATCCCATAAATCGAAAATGATATCCCCCCATTAAATATATATTCCAACTCCGAGATCGCACTACAGTGAGGAAAGGGCAAATACTCCAATCTTCACTGTACTGCGATCCCACAGCACACATCTTGAGTTCCGGGATTTTTGCTCATTAGAGCATTCGATTATATGCAGTGGTGGTGCTGCGGTAGCGTTGTTGCCTCACAGTTAGACGTTGCCAGTTCGATTCTCAGTTAGAGTGTCTTCTGTGTAGCGACATGCGTGAACGGGCATTCCTTCGTTGAAGGTTATGCGTTAGGCCCGGCAAGCCAGTATGTAAAAATCTACTGCCAATCAATAGCAGACCAGAGTTCTGCTGTGGCGACCCCTAACCGGGAAAAGCCAAAAGGCACAAACAAGAGCATTCGATTATATGAACTTTCATTGATATAATACAGACCTTGAATTAGCTGGCTATTTGATTAATGCTGAGAATGTTGAACCTGGAAAATAATCAGTGTCTTATGGTTTGTTGACTTGAAGGTGAGTGAGAAAGTAAGGATTGCATTGTCCTCACTTTCTCCAACTCATCTGAGTTAGTTTAATCTCAGAGATTACAAATATATACTGTATATATGAGTGTAGGGCACTGGATCAAATGGACAGTGCACTGACATCCATTAGATTGACTAAATAATGCCTATGTTAGCAATATCATCACATTCTGTACATGACCTGGAGTTACCCCAGAATGGCTAAGCCAACAGCAAGTGTTTTTGCAGAGGGGCAAGCCCCTGAACCTCCCTATCCCTCGCTAATTATATATACTAACTCAAGGAGCATATAATCCCTGGAGAAAAGGACTGTTTGCCTACACAGGGATTGTTGACAGTGCACACCTGACTATCTCTCTGTGTTGACTAAATGGTGATGACCAGATAGATGTCGGCACACTGTCCATTTGATTGGGTGTCCTACACCAATATATGTAAGTATGGGTCTACTGAATTTAATAAAAAGAACCAAATGATGATCAAAACATTGACCAAAGAACTCCAAGATTGCACCGACCATGAAAATTGTGCAGTCTCGCACATCTATCATCCATATGCTTAGTCGACCAAATTTTGTTAACTAAACAGATACTGACCAAACATACAGTCCTGTTCTTTGTTGAGTGTAGTGGCATTCCATGAATAGCAGTGTTACAATGTGAACCTCACTGACTATGGAAACATGGAGGCATTTTGGTAAAAATGCCTCCTTATGACAAAACAGTAACATTCTTAAGGCTTAAGCATTAAGTGGAGAATTACTCCAAGGATTAGCCATCATACACACAAGTGCAAGCATCACAAATAATCTTAATGTGTTTGTGCAATGACTATGAATACCACACATAGTTTCAACAAAATTCAGTGCTTTTCTATACATTAAAATGTATAGACCACAGGGAGAACTGATAGTTGTGAGCTAAAAAGCTGCTGGTTAAAAATCCTAAAAAAATAGGAAAAAGAAAGCATGCACTGTTAATAGGCTCATTTGAGACTTCACAGTAATCAAGAAATTATAGCTTGTTTAGAAGGAAAAATTCTTTATTGAAAAACAATCAACCAGCAGCTTTGTTGTTGACAAGTACCAGTTTTCCCTGTCATCTATCCTTATGAGCGGGAGACATCTTACCCCTCTAGGGTTGGAAAACTATTGTGTCTCAATACAAGGATCTGTGTTTCTTGGGTTCCCTTCAGAATTTTGAATTCCCAAAACCTTGAATTTCATATGGTCAAGGCCATATGATCCAAGTTTTAGAACTTTGAAATTCTGAACGGAGATCTGCATACAGCACGGAACGGGAAATTCTCCCTTTTCCTCGCTGTAGTGCGATCTCGGAGTTGGTATATTTAAATAGCAGGGGGTGTGGTGGTTACAGGGGGGCTTGCCCCGCTGCAAAAAAATTGAACATGGTTTTTTGTGTTTCTTTTAGATTTATTTCAGAGTTTCGAAGTTCTAAAACTTCGATCATATGGTCTCAACCATATGAAATTCGAAGTTTTGGGAATTCAAAATTCTGAAGTGAATCCGTGTTTTTTATATATGTAATATACTTAACAACACATCGGGAATACAGAGGGCTTTCTCTCTTTAAAAACTGTTTTTTTTTTTTTTTAAAAGACTTCATAGGAATATCACTGTTTTGGCTAATAATATCGCAAGGTTTTAGATTTCTTTGTTTGAATGATCACACATCATTTAAACAAGAATAAGTTATTCATAGCTGACACACCTTTCAGGTTGAAAACTCAATATTCTGATCCGCATTAACAGACATTTTGACTTTGCTATGATTATGTGTCTGAGATTAATTTTGCTAAACATACATTTGCAGGTTTTGCATTTGTAATTTTTTTCACTTTTTACGGTACAGGTATTTTCAGTAATCTGATATGTAACACATTCCTGTTTTCATATTAAGTTCCTAAAAAAAGTCAAGTTGTACATTCTTTGTCTGTAATTAACTATAAAGCAATGCATATATCCTTTCATAGTTGTTGCCATGATAGTTGAAAACAAAATACAGGAAAGTTGGCACTCAAAGCAATAAAATTCAGCAACGTTATAAGTTGTCAGTAAATTTGGCAAACGTAACGTTGCGTTTCCATTATTTTCCTTTATCCTTTCAGACTTGCAACAAAACTGTCGTTTCAGACTACCTAAATGAGAATCTTAAATTTCCACTGACAAATACAAGTCAATAATTTGTTAAATATAACTGTACATACTGCAGTTTGCTGTACCGCATAACGTATGAATCTGTTTGTACCATAATTTTCTCTTTAAATTAATTTGTTCATATTGACAGATTTTGTAGAAAAGAAACTTACATGGGTATGCCAAGGTTTTTTTTTTACCTAGAGCTAAGCCAGAGCAAAACTAGAAGTCTGACTTGACAGTTAAAAGAAAAATTTCAGAAAGCATATCTTAATTATGTAGGCTGTTTTCCACATGGCTGTTAAATGTTCTGCATAGTACACACGTCACTGTGCATGAAAATAAACCATCTGACCATAACTGGTTCAGCTTCAATCTACCTATCAGATGATTACTGACATGTAGGTGAGTTGGGTCAGACAGTAAGATGAAACAGTCTTCTGTTCAAAAGCTTTTCATGTTATTGCTGTATAGCTTCTTAGTACTTCATTATATTTTTATAATGTCATACTTTACTGCAAGCAAAGAAAATGTGGAGCTAATTTATATAATGCAGTCTTCCGTTATATGCAATAGTAACATGAATCCGCTGTACATATTTCTTGTAGAAATAATTTATTACTTGGTATTTGAATAGTTATTTTCTAGCTAGGTTGGCTGATCCAAACATTGTTTATAGCCATGATCTGGGCCAATTAAAAATAACTTTTAACATTATCAAAATAACAGAGTGCTACAAACTGAGCACATCAAACATTAAACTCTACAAGAGCATAGAACAGAATGCTGTCAATAAAGCATGTTAAACACATATTATATTTATTATGTACATTTAGAATCATACATAGGATACAAAAGTGCTGTATGTGTTCATATCAGACAGAAGACACTTATGTCTGCTTAGCTTATTAAACATATATTTCCAATACGGTGTACATTTGGATTCAGTCATAAATATGTCTTACTGGATGATCTTTTTTCTCCTTCATGGTCGTTACTTTCTTATCTTTGTTAGTCACAATGGCTAAGCAAATAAAGACTAAATATGATATTGCATCCACTTAAGAAACATTCTTTTAAATTTTCTCATGATGGGTAGGAAGGCTACAATATCTGGAAATCTGACATATCTAGGTATACCTACTGGCCCTCATTTTACATGTCAAACCCTTTTTGAGTAGCTTCTGTCCTGTGGGTCCAGGGGATCTGGCTGTCAAAATATACCTGAGGGTTTGTATTAACAAGATCACCATCTTTCCTTTGCAATCCCATGGTAGTGTCTAAGGGGGAAGGCATTCAATGAAGAAGTGTGGTGTTTTGCCCCACCTCTGATACAGCTCAGTTATATCCCCACCCTATCTCCCTTGGATCTCTCTTCCTAGTAGCAATTCCCCAAGGATCCACCAGGGAATGTCATGGGAAATGCCCACAGAACCTCTCCTCAATGAGGCATGGTAATGCCATTCCCTCCTTTCAGTCCTCATCAGTCACCCATGCCACTAATCAAACTCATGTTGGCTAGGATGTAGTCAGGGCTCTATCCCTCTATGCCATCATGCAGCCTTTCATCATGGCATATCTGCTGTTACTTTGTGCCATGCTCTGAAACTAGCAATTTTGACTTACTTATCTTCACAGATGACTTTCACTTCTCTCCTTAACAAGAAAAGTTGTATGTAAGATTAAATATCCCCATTCCCATCTAAAGCAGGCAGCTGTCCAACGAGCGGTCACATATTTCAGCTAAACAGATTTCTTACATCAGAGTTTAGTCTCCTATCCTGCTCATTCTTTTTTATGACAAGTCACTACATCACTAAGTCAGCTGGTAAACAATAATGTCAGGAAAAGTCTATCATGTTCCCAAAAACAAATGGTTCTGCCACCAATTCCACTTAAAAACACTTGAAACTTGAAAACTTTAATAAAATATATGATGATAAGATAAAATAAAATAAACACACTGGCTCATAAACCATATAAGTGCTTTCGGTATAATACCTTTTTCAAATCCTAAATGTTTGCCAGTGAAACTTCCTCTTAAGACTGTCATGTTAGCACTTTCAATAAAAGAACTTTCATCACAAACTCCTTAATAACTATCTGGCCAAGCAGGCTTTTTTGTATGAAATAAAAATTCCTCTGTAAACTGTTATGATTATTCTTACTTATGCAAGCATCAGAACAGTGTCAGATAATTATATTCATATGAAAATGGCAACAATTGCTTACAACCTTGCATTATTCACCATTTCTTTGCGTCATTAAATTTGACGGTTTATTTTGCACATCTTCCTTTAGTGTTTAATTCATTTGCCGGTTACAAAAGAATTGTGTGATTTTCCATAAAATATATGGTGTGTGTGTGTGTGTGTGTGTGTGTGTGTGTGTGTGTGTGTGTGTGTGTGTGTGTGTGTCTAAATACATTAATCTCAGAGCTTATTGAGCTATATATAGCTCGTCTGTGAAGCAACATATTTAATGAAAAATCCTCAAAATAAAACCAGCAAATAAGGAATGCAGGAGTCTGTGCTAATTACATCACTAAATTCATTGGTGAAGAGCTTTTAAACCTAGCCAAGCAGCAAAAGTATTTGTATATTTTATTCATTTAAACCTAGAACTACAAAGCAAGAAAAAAGCACATTCTGACACATTTAAGCAGTGTACTAAATCGCATTTTTAGTCATGTAAAGTGAGTATTCTTTTTTGCGTATATTTGTCTATTACCACTCAGTATTGGCTATCACAGAATTTCTCAATGGTAAAAGACCCTAATGATGGATGTTGTTGCCCCATGATCTATCTTTGTTTATTTATTTACTTATTGTGCACTAGATGCACCAAACATGTTCTTTATTATTGATGCATAAAAATTAACAGCAAAGCAAGTATAGGCAAAATTCTACATCCAACTGGAAACAGTGCATTCTGTGATGTTTCTACTCATGCAAAATAAATGAAATGTTCTTATTTACATTTGGCTAACACATCTCAGTACTGGGTATCACACAGTAGCATTTGTTAACAAAGGCCATGCTGCTCTGTATTATTCATAATTATATTGTTTTCGACTTCATCTGTATCATATAATTAATACAACTACTTGATTGTGATTTTACTGGCCAGTAAATATTTGCAATCATATAAACTACAAGTGGAATTTTCCCATTCCCTGCATTTGGCTAAATACATTCAGATAAAGCAAAGCAAACTATATATTTTACTTTATTTATTTATTTATTAGCATTGTTTATTATCATAAGTCAGCACTTGTCAAACAGTTAATAGCATGTTGCTATATTTTGCTTCCTCACAGTCACATTTTATATAGATATTTCCACAGTAGGATTAATACAGTTTCTGCATTCTATATTTTACTAAAACCATATGATTTCCTACTCATGCAAAATAACGTTTCTCCTGTTTGTTTATTTATTGCTGCTTCTCATTACCATATAACACAGCATACCATGTGCAAACAACTAAACCAGTATGTTGCTTGCCCATGATCCCAATATCTGTATTTTTACAAGAGCATTTGCACTGTATAATTAATGCAGCATTTAGATGTTGAATGTACTGGCACGGGAGTGAAGGTTGCATCGATATCAAATAAACTGACACAATCCTGTTGCTTATATTTTTTGCCAATAGCAAATAAAGTGAAATATTCCTCTTGATTATGCATTTGCCTACTAATTCTCACTATTAGCTATCACAGAATATTAGGTTCACAGGTAATTATTATGTATGCAATCCAGAGAGCCATCAGTAATCCTAACCCAGGCTTTCAGTTGCTCCTAAGCACTGTCAGGTGATATATATATATATATATATATGTAGACTGGGTTAGTCCTACTAGGCTAGTAGCCTTTTTCAAGGGAGACCTAAGATGATATTTATACTACTTAGAGAAATTTGGCCAGGGCATCGGGAAACTTCCCCTACTTATCATCGTTGTGAGTGGGACCCATTTTGGAGGAGCACTTCCTGTTTTCATTCAAGAAGAAGAGGAGCCCTGGAGAATTAGGTAGGCAGATAGTGAGAGAAGGAGATGATGGAGTGGTGAAAAAAATGGAGGAGAAAGCAAATATCAAGACCAAGAGAATGTGTGCAGGATTCAGGGAAAATGTTTCAAAGAAATCTGTTTGATGTAGATGAGTCAGCAAATGATGAATGTATAATTACAACCCTCCAGTCAGGAGGATTGTGTGATGATTTATTTAAAGAAATGGTGGTGCAGAGTGAACTAGAAAATGAATGAGATGTTTTCTGGGGGAACATTACAGAGAAAATGCAAAAGGGAGGATGCAGAGACAATCCTGAAGAACAGTGGTGGGATGAAAAAGAAAACATATGAAGAGAAATTAAAAGAAGGCAAAAGAGGAGTAGCAGAAAATAAGCTGAAAGAAAATGAAAAACAGAAGTATGTGTTAAGGATTCAAAGAAAGGAGACAAAGAAATGGACAGGTATGAAGTGGGAGACAATTTAATAGCTTGTTTGGGTGTAAAAGCACATGAGGTAAGAGATATTTTGTGATATTATATCTGAGACTGTTTTTTCAATGGAAGATTTTCTTGGAGAATACGAAAAAGAGAAAGGCTGTGACCTATCTAATCTTTATGTTTTAAAAGCATTTAAATGGGAAACAAAAAAGAAAAGTCATATACAATTGTGAACAGAGGTAGAAAGAGAGACTTTGAAAGAGCATATGAAAACTTTATGGAAAGAAGTATTTGACATCGCAAAAGTTTATGACAAAAGGAGTTTATGGACTGGTGGCTGAGATTGGAATATTGTGTTAAAAATAATAAGAAAAAAAATGACACATATACCATGCATGATAAATGTGGATTGGAATAGAGATGTCATAAAATACTGAGAATGAACCAAATTTTTTTTTTTTTTTTTTTGTGGAAAAGAAGGAAATTTGACAAGTAACAGTGACAAAAGAAAATGTTATATTTGTGGGGAAATGGGACATGATGCAAAAACAATGTGAATTGAAATGTCAAATCTAACAAAATTGGACATTTATGGATGGATTGCAAAAATAAAAATAAGACTAAGTGGGGAAAAGAATGAGAAGAAAATGAACAAAGAGAATATATATTTAGAAGTAGGAGAAACAGAAAAAAATGCACGAGGAAAAAATACTGAAGAGGGCATAGAAAAAGGTTCTAAAATAAGTGATGAAGACATAAACTAGGAATTAGTAAAAGAAAAAAGAATACTATTGGTAAAAGGGAGAAAAACAAACATTTTTAAAAGGATAAGTGCAAAAGAAAAAAAAGAAATGGATGAAAAAGAATACATGAAGCTAATCATTTGGGGTTGGTATAGTGGTTAAGCTGTTTAACTCACAAAGACAAGGTACAATCTTTGATTCTCACCTTTGCTAAAGTAATTCACTAAGCTTAGAATGGCCTGTTAAGAAATTTTGCCTAGTACTTGGCTGTGAAAGGGAAAATGTTATTGTATTTTCTGTAACTGTGAATATTATTAAGAATATAGAAGGAATAACAGTAATTTTGGAGATATGTAATACACATGATGTAGATGCAATTATATTAGAAGGCACAATGAAGAAAGATTACAAACTAAGAAACTAAGGGGAGGAAAGATAATCTGGAATGTGGAAATGATAGATGTTCTGAAATGGTCATGTTCTGTAGAAATACAGTAAAGTTATATGTAACTTTAGCAAAAATGGGAAGATTAACCATTGTAGATTTAAAATGGAAAGAAAAAGTATATATAATTATAAGATTATACTAATTGTAAAGAAAGGAAAGATTATTTCATCAAATTTTAAACTATGTAGTGATGCATATGAATATTATAATAGCAGGAGACTTTGTGATTTAAGAGGCAAATGTTAAAAGACAGGAAATTATATAAAAAGGTTAGAAGTTATAAGATGTGGTAAGGTAACACTTTCTGACAACAATTCATGGAATTACAAAAGGAAAATTATAAAACTGAAATAGATTATTTTTAAGAATCAGAAGGTTTCATTATAGGACAAGGGGAAGTAGTTGAAAAAGGATTTTCTAATCATCTTGCAATGTGGATAGAAATAAAGGCAAACAAAGAATATACAGTATAAAAATAGGCAAAGGAATATAAACAATGAATAAAGCATGGAATTAAGAAGGAAAGATATTAATAATACAATTATGTAAAGATCATATTACTATGAGAACATTTTAGAAAAATTGCACTGAATGGTGGATGATATTTACAGAAAATATATAAAAAAAATTTACAGTGACAATATGATGTGAGAAGACTAGAGAAAGAAAAATATAAAAGAACATATAATGCATTAGAATTTTTAGAACATAATGAATAGAAAGTACTTTGATAAAGAAAAATAATTATATGAAAGAAATCAAGAAAAAATGAAGAATTGGTATTTAAACAAAGATATTTTTACAAGGAAAAGAGAAGAAGTTTTGAGTTACTTATACAGATTAGTAAAGGAAGATGGTAGTGTAATAAGAGACAAAATGTAAAATGAGGAATATAAAGAATTCAGGAAAAGATGATGAATAGTGTAGTACAATACTTAGGAGAAATGTTTAAAGAAAAAAAGAAGATAGTGAAAAAACATGGAATGCAAAAACTTAACTGAAAAAGAGAATGAAGAGTTGGAAAAGGATATTTCTTTAAACGAGCTAGGTAATGTATTAGGACAAGTAAATATAGACTTGGCTGCAGGGGGTCTATGTTGTCTAAGTTGGTATATTTAAGTAGGGGGTGTGGGGGGAATTCGCTGTTCCCTGTTCACGTTTTTGTGGTTTCGACATTATCAGTTTGAAAGAGCATTTGTTCTTGTCATCATCCGATAATGTGATATGGACACGGCTGCAAAGCCAAGTAGAATAGGGTATGGAATGTGGAAAAATTTAAGGGATTGGCAAAAAATATATTTTCTTAAAGATTTTGAATGACTGGTAAAATGAAGGTTTTATGTATAAAGAATTATGTAGTGGAATGCTTAAATTCATATGAAAGAAGGAAGATAAAAGACAATTAAAAACTGGACACTGTTAGTTTTGGATAATAATGATTATATGATCTTTATGAAAATAGTACAAAAAAGATTTGAAACTAAAATGGAAAATAATATGGAAGATAATATATATATATATATATATATATATATATATATATATATATATATAAAGGGGAAGGGTTGTCAAGAATTATTATTAATAAAAAAATAGTGGATATTATGAATAAAAAAGTAGAACTAAAAATTATAATAGGAGACCTTAATAATTTATTTGACACAATTAGACATGAAATATTATAGGTAATAGTGAAAGAATATAATATAAGTGAGAAAGTTATGGAATTATGTATGCAAGCGTATAGTAATAATTAAGTAAAAATACTTGTGAATGCTGGTTAAACCAGTAGGTACATATAAGAGCAGTATAAGACAGGGATGTCCAATGAGTTGTATACTCTTTGCATTAGTTATAAATGTGATAGTATGTAAAATTACAAAATGAAGGAGGAAGGGTATATAACACCTGAAGGGTTAAAAAGTGCAGTTCTGTTAACACATGTAGATGACATTATAATAATTGCAAAAAACAAAATTTGGATAAAAGAAGTAAGAATTTGCATGTGTCTAGAGGTCACAGGCATGGCTTTAAATAAAGAGAAAAGTAAAGGTTTAGGTGATGCCATAAAGATAGGGGTATATATTCAACACTGAATTAAATTTCTGTGTTAGGTATACAATTTGGGAATAAATGTGTATGTAAAATTCAGTGGGGAAAAGCAATAGAAGAAATAAAACAAAATTGTCTTTTCTGGAGAATGTCTAAATTATCATTCAGGAAAAAAAATTTTTATTTGTCCTGGTACACTTCAATAAACACTCAACACCGAATGACATTTGACAACCTTTGTTAAACTTTCATACACATAATTGTTGACCAATAATTATAAATTTCAACCAAAAACATGCCACAGGTAAAAATAACATCCATAAAAGAAACATAAAATAACCATAAGGGCAGCATAACCACTCACCCTTGATAAGCAGCGTCCCCCCACTTGCTCATTTATCTTTGCATTAACAAGGCAGTGTTACCCCACTCACCTTCAATTTATTGAGTTATACCACCATCCAAATAAGCAGCTCTGCTTGCTTATTAACTTACCCAACAGAGCAGCCACTCACTTTCCTTCCCAACTTATTGAATTGCACATCTAACACCAGAGGGGGAACAGAAGAGGGCAAGCCTGCCCCTCTTCTCCACCTTCCAAAACAGAAATAGCCACAATCCCACAAATACAAAGTGGGAGGGTGGGAGGGTAGCACGTTCACCCCAAAAATGTGACTCCTACCTCAGTTACACTTCACAAAACCCTCTAAGCCTCTCCCTAGCCTTACCTCATTTCCTCCTAAACCTCACTCCATCCCATTTAACCCTATCCTCCCCTTATTCTCTTAATTCCTGCTAATCTATGTATCTAGCCTCATTTGAAGATGTCCAAGGCCAAAATGGTCTGTTCCAGTCCTCATATGTCCTGGTCCACTTCAATAAACACTTAACACTGAATGACATTTAACGACCTTTATTAAACTTCCATACACATGATTGTTAACCAATAATTATTAATTTCAACCAAAAACATGCTACAGGTAAAAGTAACATTGATAAAAGAAACATAAAATAACCATAAGGGCAGAGTAACCACTCACCCTTAATAAGCAGCGTCCCCCACTTGCTCACTTATCTTTGCACTAACAAGGCAGCGTTACCCTGTTCACCTTCAATTTATTGAATTACACCACCATCCAAATAAGCAACTCTGCTTGCTTATTGACTTATCCAACAGAGCAACCGCTCACTTTCCTTCCCATCTTACTGAACTGCACATCCAACACCAGAGGGGGAACAGAAGAGGGCAAGCATGCCCCTCTTCTCTGCCCACCAGCCTGACCAGGCTGTTCCCCCTCACACCGATCAAATTTCCCACAACCTAAACCCCATGAAAGACATAAAGCCAACCATCACTCGGTGAACCCAATCTTACCTAACCAGACTGTCTCCATGCCGTCACCTCTCACTCCCCATTCCAACAAAACTATTCAATTACCTAAACAGCTAAAACAAACCATAGACCCCTCTCCAATGCTTAAATAACTGCCCTCAAAGCCTAAAATACCCATACACTTGTAACCCAGCTACCATACCAATATTTTTTTTTTTTTAAATTAATTACTCTCAGAATCCATACCCCAACTAAACAAGCAAACACTAAGCCCATTCCCACTTGAAATCATGCAAAGGTAATTGCATGCCCTCCCGACATTTTGCAGCCCGTTTACTGTCCAGTTAAATAATGACCACATAAAATCACATTCAAATTCCCTTTAAGAGTAATCTTACACCAATAACCATGTAGACAGGCTGCTTATATGATCCCAACTCTACCACACACCATAAAACAAGCCAACAAAACTAACCAAACACAATGTACACCAGCTTGAAATTCTCTCTGGCACCAAACCACCAGGTCGGTGAGTAGCCCTCACCGTCCAAAACTGTGGTAAAATAATACAAACCTATTTCCTGTAAAACTGCAGTAACTCTAAGCTAAATCCTCCTATACAAAATGCAACACCTAGCTCACCAGCCCGATCCCAATTATTTAATGCAACCAGTTAATCCCGACTAAGATAACACCTTCTTTTCTAATATCTCTCCTATAACAAGCCCCTGAATCCTGCCGCCAACATGCAATCCTAACCATCATCTTACATGCCTCAACTCACCTAATGTCTCCGTCAACAGTAACCATAACTTGGTATGCTACCCTGGTAAAACTGTCCATCTGACCCATTGCAAGGAAAACCCCAACTACCTATAAGACCATGTGAAATTCAACCCTGATGCTTCCTGCACAAGATAAGATAACAAAAACAATCCCCAAGGACAGACACTACCTTATGACTGCAATAAAGAAAAACACAACAGTGCACAAACAAACACCATATACAGCTGCACTGCTGGAAATCCATGACCTCCTTTCCTAATGCTCCATCAGCCAATACATTCCTTAGCATGCTCCCTCACCTGTCAAGTGCGCATTCATTCAGACCACCAAAATAATGCCCGCTCAGCACATCCCCATCTGTGGCCTTCGTGTGATTTGTAAAGAAAAAACTGTAAATACTTCACACATGCAAAATCAATATTTAATGACATTATGCACCACCAAGGGCATAGCTCTTCTATCAACTGTAAGAAATGCTCGCATTACTGAACATGAATCCCCCATGCAACTTAATGATGTCTTAGCAAAAAATTGCCCATAGAGTTTCTTCCTAGCACCCACCTTCATGATATGACTAATACCCATGAGAAATAAAACTTCATAGCCTCGAAAGACCTCTTCTATAAAAAACTTTAACCATCCCATGAGGTTTCTCAACAAAATTGTTACCCAATAATTGAGACAGGGAAAGTTAAAACCACAAAGTGTAACAACAAAATGCCAATCCCCATGACCAACCATATCCATCTACCTCAAGGACATTGACACAACACTACCTTGTATCTACAATAAAAACACCACCTCCTTAACCCACTACCAAAGAAACTGGATGAGTGATTAAACTCACCCTACAGTTCTACTCACATCTCTTGAAGGACCTAAGAGCAGTATGTGGAAATAAATATCAATCTTGGCTAACCTACAAAACCCTATACCATCAACCTCATAGCTTCCTCTGCTCCTATGATTGCTATAATTCTACCTTACCTGTAAATCCCAAAATCCTTATAAACAACCCCCACATCAACTTGCCCCAAACATACTGACCCCCCACACCCCCTAGTGCACCACTCCAGCAGTCAAAACCGTGAAATAAAATACATTACCTTTCAAAACAACTTCATCAGGTCACTGACCACTGCTCGCCCATCTCAGACCTCCTTGTACACCATTCAAGTGACTGTGCCATCCATTAAAACAGGCTACATCACACCAACTCCTCTTCCTTCAGGTCACCATCTCTGGCTCACTTAATTCTTCAGATCTGCTATTTGAGGGACAGCTTCATCACCCAGAAAAATGCCACCTTTTGTAGCTCCACTTCTTTCAGGCCACCAACTGATGCCCACTCCGCTATTGCCCATCTGCAACCTCATAGTGATCTGCAAAGGAAAAGAAAACTGTAAATCCTCTGCACATGCATACACCGAAATGTTCCTAATATTAAGCACTGCCAAGGATTTATCTCTGTCATCAACTGCATAAAATGTGCTTACAGCTCTAGAACGTGACACCTCAATGAAACTTAAGATGCTGTAACAAAGTTCCACATCCTTAACATTAAGCACTGCCAAAGGCCTGCCTATTCATCAACTGCCCAGCCACTATGCTTGCCCACAAGCTTCACCCCCTCACCAAATTGGAATCTTGATAGCTTCCACCTTGACCTGCTTGGCCCACAATTGTTCCTAGCACCACCTGCACCCAACAACAACAGCTAAGTTGCCTGAACAGCTCCATAACACACCCATACCTTACTGGTGTACTGCATCCCTGAGAACTTTCCACCATTAGGACCCCAGCAGCTCATGTTCAAACCATCTAGAACCCTGAAAGGTTAGGAACATGAGAACATCTCATTGCTCCTCCTTAAGTATTACCATTATATATTAAGTGAAATACCCTACCCTGTCTCAAAACGTACCAGTTTTAGAAGTGCAAACAGGACAGGCTAGCTTGGTAGATCACAAGATAGCTATAGAGGAGTCCCCACCCCATGTGGTGAATGCAGCTTTTGCATTAACATGAATTTCCTGAAGGGCATGAACTGAGGCTTAAATGTCTGTCATTATTCCAATGTTTAATACTTTGCCGCAATCACTGCACCATAAAATCTGGGCATTCTGTGAAAATTTGCTCAGCTGAAAAGTATGATGGTAGTTATGTATACTATGCCTCCCTATCTACTCACTGGAACTACAATAGGGACAATGGTCCCAAAATAGGGACAACTGAAACCCCACTCCCCCAAACCCAGAAAGCCAGAGAACCACCTCCCACATTAGCTGGAATCTTGGGATGAGTGTGACTGAAAAGCAAATGCCTGTCACACCAACTCCTTGAGCTTCCAGAGCCTAAAGCTGACCCATCAAGACACCTGCCCACCCAAATGACTGGGTCATTCACTGACACAGCCTCTATTACCTTTAAAACCCCTTTCCTTCAGGACACCAACCAAAGCCTGCTCCATTTCAATACTTTGCAATCCGCAAAAGAAACAAATTAGCACTTTGCATTTCCAGAGTGAACAAAGCTGAGTTTCAACCTTATGCCTTATGTACATGCAACTAACTTATCACTATGACCCCTCCTATAACATCTATCTTATCTGTCAAATGTGATCACACCACAGTTCAAAGAAGGATCTTAATAATGAGCTAAAATCTGCCCTATCCCACCAAGTGATAAACTTTTAACGGTTAGCACTTAGCTCGTACAAGAATCCAAGTAAAGAACACCACTCAAAGACTAGCGACCTGAAAAGAGTGCAGCCAGTGTTAAGAACCTCCCAGATGGTGTGAAGATGGAAACCCAAGTGTAAGTGTATGCTACTTCAAATTCTAAACCTAAATGATTTTCCCCTAATGCCCCAGAAAACATCAGTTAAATCAAGTCTGAAATCAAAAGACTCGTTGCAAACTTGAGTGATTTGTCCTTAAGTGGCTGACTTGATCAGAGACGTCCCTGAACTCAAGGACAATTGCGAAACATGCTATAACCCTAACCAACCAGTATCAATTGCATCATCACCTTTACCATATTCAGTCACTGAAGAGCTCTCTTGCCAGCCATGATCCCCCACAAACATCACCATGACTGCCCTAAAGCCCATCCCCACTCTGCTGTCACAGCTCACTGATCCTTTCACTATCCATACAAAAGTGAAGGCTAAAACAAGGAAACAGCAACTGCATGTTGGGGATACCTAGAGCCAGACTAAACATTTAGAGATCACTTTGAGATGACAGACCTCATGTAGTCAGACCCAGAAATTAGCTATAGAATAATTAAAACCTGCAAATAGATCCAGGGTGGTGTAAAATGTAGAAAACACTGACCAGGATTAAATACATGTGTGTTTTTTTTGAATATATGAATGTGGTTCCCCTTTAAGAAAAGGACAACTCTACCAGTAAATGGGGACACTGGCTCAATTCATCTGCTAGGGTGACATCACTAATTTTACTGCTCAGTTCATACCACAATGCTCAAACCAGTTCAATTTGGTTATCCCTCAGAACTGAAATAACTTTAAAAGAATAAAAAACTAATGGCCCCATTGGAATACTATCATGTTTTACTCTCGAGAGTTAGTGATGATTAGACTTAAAAAGTATTAAGGATTCTATTACCCCCAAATTAACAAAGGCATTGGACTTATCAGATCACTTGCACTCAAACACTAAAATTAATTTTCCCTGTCTTCACATTGCATTTCTAAAAGAATTTGCCAGAAGCTCACTGTTAACACAACTAATAAGATGAGCTTACTGAATCTGATAACATATCTAGCTTTATCCAGCTTTAATCCTTCTGTGTTGCTAAATTACAGGCCTGAAGTTTTCCGTAAACCGCAATCAGTGCATTTCCTTATTGTGCATGGAAATGTGTTCCAACCACAGTTTCTATTTTACTCTGCCTATAGAACTTTGAAGAACTACCATAACATTTGAATATATATGAACAATGTTAATCATATTTACACCTGTGAATATCACACTGCAAACTCCCCCATGACAGATAATGTTAAATCAGGTATGGTCTCTGACAATTCAATGTTTAACTAAAGGCAGAATTAGACGGATATTAAAAGACATGACGGCCACAACCCTCTGACTGTCACTGCCAGTGTGCATGTGTGGTGTTGATCACACCTACTTGCTTAGAGCCCGCAAAAACCCATTTGGGGCTTCACTGAGGAAAAAGTACCTCAACTGAACATGGCAGACTGAACCTGCCAGAGAATCCTGATCCCAAGTGAAAAGCAGACAACCACCACCCAGACGAACTCCATCAGCAACATACAGCAAGCAACAAGTGATGGAATCACATCACCGATCCAAGGCTCCCCCCCCCCATCATCACCACCTGAGAGAAGCCCCATGCAGAACCTCTCCAACTCGAAGAACTGAGCACAACAAATGCCGCTTAACAATGCAAAACCAACCTTCAAGAAAGAAGACCTTCACAAACCAAACCATTTTCTCCTCTGCCTTGTCAAACACTGAACAGCTACAAAGAGAGATCACCTGCAGCCGACAACCAAGCAAGCGCCTCCAAATGTGGAGAGTAAAATTACCCAGCTTCTCAGAACGTCCATAACAAATCAGTCAAAGGACTGCCACTCACTGCAAGTCACTTTACTAAGAGATGATAACTGTGATCAACCCAGACTTTTTTTTTATTATAAGATAGCTGTACCTTCCTACATCCGTAGTTGTGCTATGCACATGCTCGACCAACGTCAATCCCTCATGGACATCTCACAGCCCCAGAAACCTGCTCTGCTAAAACAAGAGGAGAGAAAACAAATAAAACTCATTCACTACACCACGACCACCACTGACTGCTAACTTTTCAATAAAAAACTCGTCACCAAAACTGCTTATCTGCCAGCAACAAATTAAAACTCATGCTTGCACAAGAGATGCCCCTACAGAGTACTGAACCCCACAAAGCAACATAACACCCAAGGAAAAAAAAAATACTCACCCAGTACAGTACCAGTACCACCATGCCCCCTTTATACCTGAGGCGTACCTGTCTGCCAAACTATCTACAGGTTGTCTCGGACGTAACCTTGCCTTAGCAAGTTCATGCCAAAAATGTGACTCCTACCTCAGTTACACTTGACAAAACCCTCTAAGCCCCTCCCTACCCTTACCTCATTAATTCCTAAACCTCCCTCCATCCCATTTAACCCTAGCCTCCCCTTATTCTCTTAATTCCTGCTAATCTATGTATCTAGCCCCATTTGAAGATGTCCCAGGACAAAATGGTCTGTTCCAAACCTCATTTGATAAATTCAGTCCTGATGGGAAAAATACCATACTTAGCAAGTGTATTTATGTTGCCAACAGTATATGAAAAATAATTATTGCAGATGATTTTTGTTTTCATTTATCTGGGGTTTTAGATTAAACCAAGTAAAAAAGAAGAGTTTTGTATGTAAATAAAGAAGAATGAGGTTTAGAGTTAATTAACACATTAATATATGCTGCCTCATTAAATTTGTACAAAGTGTTAACGTGCATAAATGAAAAAGAGTGATTACTAGTAAAATTGTATAAATATGATAAATTTTGGGAATGGTAAAATAGAGTAAAAGAGAAAAAGAATGTATAAATGAAGAAATACAATGTTACCAAGAAAAAAGATTTTTGTGGAAAATAGAAATTGATGACATAGAAAAAAGAGAGAAAAGTATGGTATAGAAATGTAATGATAAAATATTACTGTGTAAATCCATGTGAAAAATATCACGTGAAAAAATAGTTATAAAAAAAAGAAGCAAATGGTATAATCAGAAATAGAATGTCAAGATTTTTTGTGACGATAGGTAGTAGATAAATTGCCATTAAAAATGCCATATAAAAAGAAAAGTGATGTTTACATCGTCAAGATGGAGCATGTGTTTTTGAAATGTAAAAGAAGAAAAAAATTATGGGGAAACTATGTAAATAAGATTTTTTGAAAATCTAAAAAGTGGATAAAATAAACATGGCTATGATTAAATATGGATATTATAAGAATAGAAGTAATGAATATGTTAAAAGAATAGATAAAACAAGTTATTTTATGTTATATGGGTTATATGAAATGAAAGAATAAATGAAATTATGTTTAATGGAAAATGGATTTTAGCCACAATAGTAAGTAAAATCAGGTTGTGATTATGGAAAAATTAGGAGTCCAACAAAGATAATTTAATATGATTGTGTAAACAGATTTGTATATCTATATATTTGTACATTTGTAAATATTTGTAAATATCTAAATATTTTGTAAAGAAGAGATATTTTTGTATATAAATAATGGACCCCTACTCTTTTCAATAGATGTCAGGGGCTCTTTTACATCCACCTGATCTACCACCACTTCAGGCAGATGGATCCGCACTTTAATGTCTCATCCAAATGGCAACACACTCAGAAGTACAGCACCCCTTATGCTATCCTGGAGTGTCAGCAGTCCATCTAGTTGGTGTGCGAATATGAAGCACAGCCTTCTGCACCAAAAGAGAGTGTCTTACCTATTGTACCACTCACATTGACTTGCTCCAGGTCACACAATAGGCAAAAGAGTACAGAGAATATCAAATACTGTACCACAGGATCAGTTCAGAGCCTTAAACCGCTGGGCCATCTACTAGACTTGTCGATCAAACAATTAATCATTTGTTGCTATATGTTGCTTCTCCAAGATAACCTTTTTCACATCAATATTTATGCAGTAGAGCTAATACAGCCCCAGCTGCTGTGTTTTGTTGCCCCAAATGTTATTTGTAATCATATAACATTAATTATTAGTGTCTATATTTGACTATGGCTTCTCAGTATCTTTTATTCAACTGTCGTGCTTTCCAATCAAGAAAGTAATGTGGTGCATTACTTTAGCATGGCCATCTTTTTTCATAATAGCATGCTTACAGAACAGTCACTACAGATGCCAGGTACTAAAGTTTTTTACGGTGCTTTAAATTTAGCAAGTTAACATTATACCAAATGATGGTCTCTAATCTTGTAAAATAAAGTAAAATGCTCCTCATATCTATTTTTAATTAGCACTACTCACTCTAAGGTATAAGACAAAAGCATTGCTAAAGAATCAAAACTATTATGGTGAAGGTTACGTCCCACAGTCCATCTTTTTTATAAGTGCATTACTGTCATAGAATTAATGCAGACTGAAGATGCCAAGCTGATCTGGTATGATTGAATTAATGTGGTGTCAGATGCAAATATGTTTTGTGCCTGGCTGAAGTAATAAACATCCAAATACTAAGCTGCAGTTTGCTTGGTGGAATTAATACAACCTCTAGGTGATACAGGTGACAAGTTTTTCTGTGTGATGGATATTATATTATATATGTGAAAATATCCATGATGACATCATGATGCCAACATGCGGTATGGGTTGACTATGTGCGTTACCTTCCTAACAGGCTGTCGATAACTGTGTGGAATCCTTCAATAGGAAACTTAGATGCATTCAACCATTAGTACATGATGAAAAGGAACACTGCCAATCGTGCCTTCTCACATGTGGACAATTTCAGTGGTATCTTGAAGTATGCACCTAATAAGGTGTGCACACTGTTTTTTTTTGTATGCTGCATACTACACCATTTCACTGTGTACCATCTGGCCACGTCAGTACCTTAGCCAAATCTACAGAAGAAACTTGCGGCTGACTGGAACTAAGATGTGAAGACCTCACCACCCAGACAGCAAGGTAAGTACTAATGCAGACCTGCATCAATAGAACAAGCACAGAATTTTGATATAGTAACATGGTAACACAGTGTGAGATTAGTGGGGATTGCATTTGGGTAAATCTTAGCCTATTGCATGATTTTTTTCAGGTGATTGATGACCCTGCCCAAAAAGCATTAGTAAATGAATTGCCTATGAGTGTTCTGATGAGAGTTGTTGGAAGGGAAAAATGCAACTTTGTCCTAGTCAAAAAAGTCTGCACACTTGATATGTCCATGTGTCTAAATATAACATGGCAGATCAACTTATGCTTACCTAGGAAGATACAGTGAATTTAAAATGCATATCATCAGGAATGACGATGCTACAGAATATATTAAGAGATAAAGTAAAGTTTAAGGAAGCTAGAGTGAAACAAGATTTGAAACTCTCAACACCTTCCTGAAACAGTTGAAAACCAGCAGTCAGAATGGTGTGCGTAGAAGGAGATGGTCACACGGCACGCCCAGAGTATTAATGATTTACAGGTTAAAACACATATACTTGAACTTAAAATAGCTGATTAAGAGAACTGGATATGCCACAATAATCGAGATATATTGGCACACCATAGGGGAAGGAGAGAAATGATCCAGTGGCATGTATTTTGGCTAAGCTGCATTCAGTCACCCAAGTAAAAATGTGATGGTAGTGGAGATGACACGTAGGATTAACTTTTGAGGTTAAGGTTTCGTAATGTGCCGTGACACTTTATAGTGCACATGGACAACATGGTGACCATTGTCAGGGCATGAGAGAGGACATCCCCAGATTACAGCAATGCCCTCTTTCCTAAGAGGAAAGCTGTTATCCAGTAAATGAGGAAGATGAGAGAGATGGTGCCTCCTGTCAACTATGGTTTCCAGCCACTCTGCATATGTATGTGCAGAGCAATCAATGGAATTTGATGTATCAGAGGATGTAGATGCCTTTATAAAGGTTGCCTGTGTACAAATACAGAAGAGCTGGGCTGACATAATTGGAAATGAGATGGAAAAAGAACCATGGTCATGGATAAGTGCACAATGGTTCACATTGCCTACCTTCACCTGGCTGAGGCACTTGACACATTACTGATTTGGGCATTGTTAAAAAACTGAAGAGGTTAGGTATAAAAACTTATGTCACATGGCAGATAGCCAGCTGGCTAACAAACAGGAAGTTAAAACTGGGGACTTCATCTCTACAAAGAGTCCTTCATGGATCAGTCCTGGGGCCCCCTCCTTTTCATCATTTACTTCTTTGAAGTCAAGGGCAATGTCAAGGGTCTCTGGCTGACTAAATTTGCAGATGATTGCAACTTATGAGCTGTCATAAATCCCCCACTGGCACAAATCTTCTCTAGGAAGGGCTAACACAGACAAATAACTTGTGTCAGAGCCATAGACTAAAACGAAATGCCAAGAAGTGCATAATAGTTCATAGGTTCATACTAGGCTATCTGCCCTAGGGCATTTGTAAGCCTAGCCAGAGTGTGTTTGGCTTTTGCCACCCATTAAAATGAATTTTACCATGCCCTTTTTCGAGGTTTAGTTTACTGGGCCTCTGTCTGACAGTGACACAGAAGTGATACCCGGGGTAAACCTACGATCTCCCATCCACTCATCAAGATTCATCTTGAAGAGAGTCAGTGAGGGACTCTGCCTAACCTGGACTAGGATTTTATTCCAGAGTGAAGGGAGCCTCTGGGTTATGAATCTGTCCCTCCAGCATGTCCTATTTATTTCTGTGCTGAGGTTCAAGTCCCTTGAGCGTGTAGCTCGATGGGATTTGGATTTTCTGAGGTGCAGCATGTCCATTAATTCCGGGTTGGACATGGCTTTATACGTCAGGCACAGATCGCCTCTAAGCAGGTGGTATGCAACTGAGTAGAGCTGGAGTTTCTTTAACCGGGCAGCATAAGGCATCTGTTTGAGCCCTTTGATTCTCTTGGTGAGGTACTTTTGGGGTCTTTCTAGTTGCTGCAGGTGTCTGGTAAGGTACATCCCAAAAGGGGCACTGTACTCAATTATGGGCCTGATGAGGGATGAGTAAAGAGGCACAATGACCTCCCCTGATCTAGATGTGAATCCCTTCATGATTAGGTGGGCTATATAGAATGTTTTTCCAACCACTTTGGCCATGTGGTTGTTAAATGAGAGATTGCTATCAACTTGGGTCCCCGGGTCCCTAATTACTTCTTCCATAATTAATGGATTACCACCTATGTGGTAATTTGTGGGCACTTTGTTTTTGCCAAAGGGGATGACTATACACTTTTTGGCATTTAGCTTGAGGCCATGGCTCTGGCACCAGTTGTCTGTTTCTATGAGACCCTTTTGGAGGATGCTTGTGTCAGCTGGAGAGTTGATTATGGCACCCAGTTTGCAGTCATCTGCGAACTTGGTCAGCCACAGTCCTTCCGTGTTGGCCTGTACCTCCGAGAAATATATACCGAACAAGAGAGATCCCAAGACTGAGCCTTGTGGGACGCCACTTGTAACTGGTTTGGAGTCTGACATGGCTCCAGCAATTCTAACCATGTGGGTTCTGTCCATGAGCCAGTTTGCAACCCATCTAGTGACATGGGGGTTTATATTCAAGCTGGATAGCTTATATATAATGCCCGAGTGGGGTATTGCATCGAAGGCTTTCGCGAGGTCCAGGTAGGCTGTGTGGACCACCTTCCCCTCGTCAATGGCCTTGGTGACTGTTTCAAAGAAATCAACCAGGTTTAAGAGGCAGGATCTGCCCTTAACAAAGCCGAACTGGATAGGATTGAGTGTCTGTAGGTCCCCAATATCTTTATTTATGAGTTCCATGATGATACTTTCCATAGCTTTGCAGACCAAGCTAGTCAGGCTTATGGGGTGATAGTTTCCAGGATCCGTTGAGGCACCACTTTTGTGGAGAGGGACCACTGTTGCTGTACGCCACTCTTTGGGTACATATCCTGTAGTAAGGCTGAGATTGAACAGTAGCTTTATGTTTGGGTTCAGCTCATCTTGGAGTTCATGTAGGACGCAGCCCGGGACACCGTCTGGTACCATTGATGCTGTGTTTTTGCTTTGGAGAGGGCGATTCGTACCTGAGCATCTGAGATGTCAGGGGGCAGCACTCTGCGGGAATAGATATTTGCTCTTTTGGTGGGGAGGGGGGAGAAGATTGCGCTGAACCTGTCAGCCAGGATGTTGGCAATGTCTGTGGGTTCAGTGTATTTTTTGTTATTTTGGACTAATTTTGAGCATATCTGGGAATTCCCACCCAGGTTCCTAACATAACTAAAGACAGCTTTGTGATTATCTTTAGTGTCCTGTGCAATTTTTCTCTCAAAGCTGGCCTTAGATGATTTTATGAGTGCCCGTAGTTTTTTGCTAATACTGATCAGAGATGCCTTCCCTTTTTGGGATTTTGCTCTAACATGTAGTAACTTCCTTCTTCTATTGTATAGTTTGTTTATGGCTGGGGTCCACCAGACAGGACGCCTGCCTTTGGGGGATTGGGTCTTAGTTTTATTTGGGATTGCATGATCCATGCATTCCTGAAGGTGTTCATAGAATGGGTTTATAAAGGATTCTGCGGTCTGGGCCGTATTTTCCACAGGCCCGGGGGCTTTGAAGGATTCCACCTCGGTTTTGAGTAGTGTGAAGTCTGCTTTAGAGAAGCTTTTCACTGTGGTTTTCTGGGCAGGGGGTGGGGTCGGGATGTGGATATCCAGTGAGATTAATTTATGGTCTGATCTTACCAGTGAGGGATACACTTCTGGTCTGGAGCATAGAGTCCCCATGTTGGTGGTGATCAGGTCCAGTATGTTTTCCCCTCTTGTGGGAGTGGTCACAAGTTGTTCCATAGCATTTGAGTTTATAAATTCTAGGAACTTTTGGGCTAGGGTGTTGGAGCTAGAGTAATGCTCCCAGTCTATGTTTGGGTAGTTGAAGTCACCCAATATAATGGTGTTTGGTGAGACTTTCATATTTTCCAGTGTTCTCAGGAAGGCTGAGTGGGGTTCCTGGGTTTGGGAGGGTGGTCTGTAGCAGGCTATAAACTGGAAGGCAGTTTTACCCACTGTTAGTTGGACATGGATAGTCTCTGATGCTTTGTGCTATGCCACCAACATGGAGGTGTGGGTATCTTTGACAAATATTGATACTCCCCCTCCTTTTGTGGTTCGGTCCGAGTTTTGGGGCAGAAAAGCATGGTATGAGGTATAACCTGGTAGTGCTGGGGTGCTCTCGGGAGCCTTGAACCAGGTTTCTGTTACTGCACAGATATCAATGTTCTCCATGCTAAGGAGAGTTTCAAGTGCATGCATCTTGAGGTTTAGACTTTTGGCGTTGAGTAGCATTACTCTTAGTTTTTTATCCCTTGTGATACCTATGGAGGTGGGTTTGTCTTTTGAGCCTTGCCTAAAAAAGGCACTATGGGGGTGGCAAGAACCTTTGCCAATATCCGAAAGCCCAGCGGTGACAGGTGCAAGCCGTCCCTAGCAAATCAGAGTGGCTTGTCGAGCATGTCATCCCAGTCTGACAGGCATTGGATCCCCTTTGAATGACACCAATACTTAAGCCAGTTGCTGAAATTGATCATCTTGTCTTCATATTGTGGCATCATTCTTGGTGAGGGTAAGATGCTACTCAAGATCAGGGTCATACCGGCATGGGCTACATGCTCAGAGAGCTCCTCTATGTCTCTTTTCATGTAGTCCAGGGAGGTACATCTCAGGTCATTCACACCAGCATGGACAATGACTGAGTCATATTTGTACTTGCCTTGGTGTGACCTGAGTGCTTGTGTTATATGGCGGATCCTAGTGCCCGACAGGCAGCTCACCGTGACCTTCTCCTTGTTCAGCCTGGTGAGCGGGACATCAGTGTGCCTGACGATAGAATCTTCTATTACAAATGTATCAGGTGTGTTGTTTAGCCTTAAGGGCTGTGACTGTTCAACACACTGGCTTTGTGAACTATGCGTTGCACGTGTTTTGTTTTGGGGCAGCGGTTGCTTGGGTGTCTGCTTTGGAGGTCTGTGCTGCTTAGGCAGATTTTTATTTAGAGCCTCTGAGTATGTTTTTGTGTGTTTATGTATTTGGTTTGCTGTCGTGGTAGGTCTATGTGAGACTGGAATTGTAGTGAGTGTGGATGCCTTCTCCTCCTGACTGGTTACGCCAGTACTGAGTTGAGAGAGCTTAACCTCCAGTTTGGCTATATGGTTGCATCTCTCACATATGTTTGAACTTGCTGGGAGGAGGAGAGGGTTGTCTGTGTACATAAGGCAGTTGTAACATTGCCTCAAGATTCCCAGATTCACCAGCTGGACTGGAGAGGAGACTTCCAACTGACCTTTGGGCATGCTAGAATAGTACAGGGAACTCCTTTAAAATTGAGAAAAGGGCCAATGGGGAGTAAGGTACTCAAGGGGAGTTTGTGAGGGTGTAGTGCTTTTAATTTTTTAGCGTTGACTTATATAATTGCTTTAGTGAGCAATTGCCAGGCTTTAGAGTAGGAATAGGGTGTTTATTATGAAAACTAGAGCATTTCTAAGGGAAAAAGTGAAGACCAGACTTTGTGGAGCCGAGAATGGTTTAAACCCAATTAAGTGGCGCTGCTTGATGCTGCTCTATGCGCAACATCGTGCAAAGCCGCGCTAAAGCGAGTTTTATACGGGGGGACTTGAAAGAGCTAGAAATTGGCCCAAAATGGCCAATAGACTACCAGATTCTTGTGCTGGTAACACTCCAGGGATAGATAGGCTGCTCTAAGCTCCCCACGCCCACTGGTGAACAAAGAAGCCTCTTTTTATCCAAGAAAGGAAATGGGCAACACAAGAACTTTCCAAAAGTCCAGAATACAGCAAAGCCTGTATTTGGACTACTCTAGGTCAGGAAAGGTGGGAAACAAGGATATTTGTTTTGTTTTTTTCTTTTTTTGCAAATAAACAGCAGGAAAATGCAATAAATATGTAACACAGGCTAGCGCACTTTAGTGTGTAGCCTCAACAGGTAAATGCAACATACAGGACAAACTTTAAAAGTGCAGGTGAAAAAACAACTTTAAACAGTTTAAAACAGTTAAAGAAGCAGAAATACTTGCTATTTAGCTAGATCGGACAGTCGCCCAGGTAGTAGCAGGAAAAAAACACTTTTATCAGGTAAGCAGTAACTCTTTTAGCCTCTCTGCTGCTAGCACCACTCAGCAGGACCACGAGGAGCTTGGCTGAGTAGTAACAAGTGCAACAACCGTGCCAAAGCGGGTTTTATACAGGGGGACTTGAAAGAGCTAGAAATTGGCCCAAAATGGCCAATAGACTACCAGATTCTTGTGCTGGGAGTATCCTTCAGGAAGTCATCCACATCTAGCAACTGTCATATTAATAGCACATCCATAAGAGCAGACCCAGTAGTCAGGGACTTGAGGACGTACATGGACAGTAATCTAGCTTTTGACCTTCACGTGTCTACAGTAGTGAGGGGAAATCTTTCTATGTTATGCAACTTATAAACCAAGGTATAGCATCTAAGTCCAAGGAGGTTATTATTCCACTATGTTCAGCATTCATCAGACCTATCATTGAGCACAGTGCCACCATTAGTATGCACCTAACCAGGCATATCCAACAACTGGAATGCCCATAGAGGTTCCTCACTAAAAGAATACAGAGCAGAAGTAACATGTCCTATGCAGTCCACCTAAAAGCCCAGCTCCTTGTATTCTGTCTCCTTCAGTCTTTTGAAGGTTGATCTATAGCTGACATAAAAAGCATTGCCAGACCCCACACTGATTGTGCTCTTACATATCTGCTGAACAAATAGCACCAGAATTACCTGTTCTTAAGATTTAAACATTATCTGTGACATAAATAGGACCTGCTGGAGAGACAGATATGTATCCAAGAGACAATCCATTCTCTGAAACAGACTTCCCATCCATGTGAAGCAGAGTTCCTTAAGCAAAGTGGATGGGGAACAGGAAGTTCATCACTGGTTTGGCAACTATGTCTCTAATGGACACTGGCAGCCTGTAAACAGTTCATCTCTCAGGTCCCTGCTTGTAAATGTTTCATCTCCAAGCCCCTGCTTACACTTATGAAGGGTACCAGAACTTCTCAGAGATTTGGAATGCATGGCTAGGCTTAAAAAGGCCCATTTGTTTGTTAGCCTAGTATACACCCATGAACCTATGAACAGAGAGAGACCTTTGACAGAAGGGGCAAACTTGCTAGGGAAATTGCCACTAGGCAGCAAGAATAGAGCAATTCCAGTGTGGAAATCACCAGCGAGCTAGAGGGGTGCCAAGAATGCTGCCAGGCAATGCCTTAATATTGAAGTGATACCCACTTACATGAGGTGGAGGAGGTCTTGGCTTGTGATGAGTTTGAAACCTCTGAATTGTTCCTGGCTGAAGTGGATCAAACAGAAATGTCACAGGAATGGAGCATAATGGTACACACTGTGGCATATGCAACAAACAATGGGCTGCCAACCTAAAAGGTACTGTAATGTTAATTTTTATGTGGGAGTGTTATGAATGTTAAGGAGAGGGATTGCAATGAAGAAGCAAAGCTCACTGTTTGTGTTTCTCTATGCTTTCTGCTTCTGTGTGCATCATAAGTGACCTGATATAATTTTTCTATATTAAAGTGTAGAAGATCAGAAACGGAATACCAAATAGATGTTATCTTTGTAATATCAACTTATTAAATGGACTATAGCAGGGCTTTGATTTATCAAAATGACAAGAATGTCACTGGATGCTAGTGGGAGTTGTCTTTTTCCTGAAAGCCATGATGCCACAAGTTTTTTAATGGATAGGCAGGCTCTTGATGGCACTCTCATCATCATGCAAGTGGTAGCTGTAAACTGGTGGAGGCTATTCTTATTCTTGCAAAGTCAGACCATGGTCAAATGGTGCCCTAGGCAGGGTAATAGATTGGACTCCCCACCCAGAATACCCCCTCTTGCAGCAACACCATACCCTGCCTGCAGCCCCCTCCCCAGTAATTCCAGTGTTACATTACTTGGTTATTTCTCCCCATTTACCATAAACACTGTTCAAACCTGCCAGTGTGCACATTGTTTTCTTATACACTTCTACAATGATTACAGATATTGAAATAAAAGTTTTAAATTAAAAATTTATAGCACAAACACTGATAGCCATTTGCTAAACAAACAATACAGTCTCACAGTGAAAACAGACAGCATGAACAGTAAACGTATCTGCCCTTGAAACTCTCATTCATTGCAATGGCATTAAAATCCACATTCAAATAAAATGCATTGGGCCAGTGGAGGATTAAGTTTACCTTTGATCTGTTTTCAAAACATAGGCTCCTTGCACACATTTTTAGGGCCATGCATACATTTATGCATTCTTTGATTCACCTTCTTGATTGTATTAAATTATATTCCTTGAATAGTACAGCATCACTTGTTAGAAAGTGATTTAAATTTGTAGTTTTGAACATTCTTCCAGTAAGCAATGAAACAAAGTGCGTGAACCAATAATGACAGAAATACCCATTTCAGAACATTTCAACCGTAAAAGGCCACTCAAACATATGTCATTACAATCTACCAATATCAGTCAATATGCACAATCTCTTCAGGAGTAAAAGTCATCTGGCATTAATCCCACATTAAAGAGATCTGTAACCAATGAAGAGGTTACTACTGGCAAACAACTTCACATTTCAGTGTTTCATCTAAAACTTCAGTGCCTGCTGCCCTTGAAGAATTAGTTGCCTGTGTTACATTAAAAAAGCTGGTAAGCTGGAAATATTGCAACAGGGAAAGGCTGTCATACCAACAACAATTTCATAGTTTCTAGGCATCACATACAAAGGAGGACACTCAGAAATGCAGAATGCCTATCCCCTCTTAAAATTCACACATAATTAGCAATCAGAAGGGTACTGAATATCAGTACTCCATCTACATGGTGTAGGAGTAGAATCCACAGCCTTCTGCACCAAAGACAATTATGCTACTAATACTGCTTTCAAATTCTACAGCACAAGCATTTGCTGCCATTTGATAAACAGAACAGTTAGTTGTCCGTTAAAAACAGACTTAGGATAAGCAACAGTAAGATTCTCTTCCTTTGAAACTCACAGTTCTATGAAAATGCATTGAAACTCATAACCTCTTGAAAATGTATTGAAACTCAAACTCACAGTTTCTTCAGCAGTCTGGTAATTGGTGTAGAGGATTCGGGCTCGTGTTTCCACTGAAGCTCACAAATCCTTCAGCAGTCTGATATCTGGTGTAGAGGATTCAGGCTCTTGTTTCCTGTAACCAAGTTACAGGGTCAAGCCTGATCAAGTAAAGTGACTAACCTGCCTCCCCCCCCAACTAGGGCATTACATACCATACCTCTGTACCTCTAAAACGCTTAGTGCAAGAAATCTGGACAAAGCCAAAAATAATGCGGGTACAATGTTTCAAAAATAGAAACAGATTTTAAATATGGCTCTTTTTAACTTAGAAAGTTGCTAGAATGAAAGGATGGTTTATTATTAAAATTGTGAGTTGAGATGCCCGCAGATGGAACACTTGAAATTTGGATTTTCGAATGTCCATCTTGCTGAATATCTCCTTATCAAAAGTTCATATCAGCGAATGCACTGTGCATTCGCTGATGTGTACTGTCAGACATTACGGTACAGTGCAGTTAGGGTAATTCATCTCAGAGTAAGAATATGTAATTTGCAGGGGGTGTGGGGGGCACAGCCCCAAAGGGGGGTACGCAGGGGGGTTGCCCCCCTGAAAAAACGACACCAAGAACTGGTGTTTCTTATGTGATAGGTGCAGAGGAAACGCTATGTTGATTCATGTCAAACTGACATTTCCGGGTTATGTTTCACAGTTACATTTTGTAAATGTTAAATTTTGAGAAAACAAGTTCACATTTTAGATCAAAATAGAGCTGATCATTGACATTATGATCATAAATCTGAAAGGATTTGTATTAGCATGCATTTTTGGAAGGATATGAAGTCTGAAATTCATATACATGTCATTACTTACGGATTTCAATCCTCAGTGATTTGCCAGAAAACCACAACTTTTGGGTGAAGCAGACCAAAACTATGATGTTTAATCTGGACATGCTGCAAAAATCTGGACAGTAGAGAGGTATGTTACACACACACACACACACACACACACACACACACACAAACACACAAACACACACACACACACACACATATGCATTGACTTTCTGTCTCCTACAGCAAAAAACAAACAGCTACCTTAAATTCCACACACAAGCACACACACACACACACACACACACACACACACGCACGCATCTACCTTTTTTCTCGCACAGTAACACACGCACATACACTTTCTCTCTCATATAGCAAAAAACAGCTAGTTTAAATTACATACACACACACACATACATACATACTCAAACACTTTCTTCCACAAACAGAAATGAACTGAATGGCTAAAACACATACACACACAATTTCTCTCTCATACAGAAATTAATGGAATAACTAGTTTAAATTATAAGCACACACGTGCACACACACACACACACACACACACAAACTTTCTTATTGGAACAGCTAGTTTAAATTCCGCATGCAAGTGTAGAATGTGTTTACATCCTGTTGGAGTGGATGCGATGAATACATGGTCATCTTCAAAGGAGAAGACGCTGCCACTTCAGTGTTTAGAAGTGTTTTTTTATTATTATTATTATTATTATTGATTAACTAAAATGTTAATGGGGAAGCACCCTGACTGCCTAGGTCACCTAGTATTGGATCTGGCTCTGCACTCATGACATGCAGTTCCGATTGGTTATGATTATTTTTTCTTTCCTTGTTTGCTAACATAAAAGTAGTGGACAGCATAGGGAATATTCAAAATGGGTGGCTTATCCATATCTTGTGGAATGTTAGAGGTCTGTCTACTGTTATGAAGCAGCAAGCATGTATTAATTTATGGCAGACTCTAAAAACAAATTTGTCATTTCTTCAGGAGATCAAACTGACACACACTTAAGTAGGAGCTTTTTGTAAGAGATGGAAGGTGTGGGGTGTCTGAAGCTACACAAATACTACACAGAGGGGAGTATTCATTTTAGTGCATAACAGACTGCACTGAATTGGGTACTGATGAAATAGCACAGGGGACCAGGAGGTAGCTGGGATATAGATAAAGTGAGATCTGCTGTAGTGATACTCCTTCTGGGATGTTTGTACAGACCCAGTTAAGATAAGCCACAGAGTTTAAGACAGTTTATTGCAGCACCGTTACCCTTGGGAGTACTGAGTTGTGCACTTGTAGGGGGCAATTTTACTGCAGCTCTGGACCCAAAGTTTTATAGGAAATCACTGTAAAAATTTAGAATTACTTAAGTCATAAGGTCTTTTCAGGATTTTACTAGGGATATACATCTGCTAGAGACATGGAAATTCCTTCAACCAATGCAAAAGGATTATAATTTTATTGCACAACAGACAGCCACTGTGACAAGGTTGGATTATGTGTTGATCAGTCTGGATTCTGTAAGGAAGGTGCACTTGGTAAAGCATGACACATCAGCCCTATCGGATTATAAGTATGTCATGTTCCATATGTCACCTATAGTGGAGAAGAGAGGTCAAGTACCCTGGAATCTTTATGTATTGGTACTGAACTCCTCGCAGCACAAAGAAGAACTTCATCAACTTGTACAGAGTTTTTGGGCTAGGTGTAACCTAAAGTGAAAGCATGTGTTGATAAGATGGGCCACTTTCAAGGAGGTTATGCAGAGCTGGTCCTGTACGGTTAAGGGGAAACAGAAAAAAAAGTGCATGAAAAGGATGCAAGAATTGGAGGGAATATCCTGAGCAAGAAGAACAGTATAAAGGAACAGATGAGGACAGACAGGTTGACTGAGAATCAAATTCAGCAGCTGAGAAGGGAAAGTAAAGTCCTACAGTAAGTTATGTAGAGAAAGAATGGGAAAGGTGGAGAATGTTTCATGGGTTAAATGATATCATGCTTTTCAGCAAGTGGATTAACAGAAATATGGTAGGAGAAAGCTTTTACTGCTATGAAGGAAACGGATGGGATTATTCATTTAGATGCCCAAATTATTAATGACTGTGCTAGGGATTTTCATGCCAAATGTACAAGATGTAAATAATAGGAAGCACACGTCTTCAGAAAAATTTTCAGCAGCAAATTGAGCTACCCAAGCTTAAGGATGTAAAAAAGAATAATATGGACCACCATTTTGCATGGTAAGAAATCAGACATAGCATTGACAGTCAAACACACAGATTAGCCGCAGTGATGTTGTCAACAATTGACTGCAATGCTTCCATATCCCAAGGATTTTCAGCCAATTTCACTATTGCAACTCAAACCAAGATATATACCAAGGCGTTAACTGCAAGACTAGAAAAATATGTGTCAACACTTATGTACCCCATAGGAATGATGTTTGTTAAAGAAAGGCAAGGGAGAGGTGATTTTGTTCATTTTTGGATGAATATGGTAAAGTTGGTGTGCTCTAAGGTTTATAATTTACCTAAGGTGGGTTTGTTTTTAGACTTGGAAAAAGTATTTGATACACTACTGTGTGATTTTCAAAGTGCTTCAATGGCATTAGGGGATTGTTTTTAAGACAATAACAGGTGGCTACACAGGGAACCTTATTGCTACATTTCTTGTTGCATAGGGGATGCAGACAGGGATGCCCACTTTTCTCTCTATTATTTGTAATCACTACTGTGAATCTTGCATGCTTTCTGAGACAAAATTACAGCCAATGGGATATCTCAGTAAATTCTTAAGAGGAATATTTCTCTTTTTATTTCAGATGATGGAGTCTTATGGTTAAGTAATCCTGTCACTATGGTCTTGTAAGTAGTAAGTCTTCTACAGCAGTTTGATGACATCTCAGGCTTGAGAACAAACCTTAAAAAATCATTCTTATCCCCACTGAGACATATAGGGTAGAAAATACTTGTGTGCATGGGAAGAAATGTGATTCCCTATCACATGGTCAGTAAAATATATGGGCATTATTTTATCCTATGACCTGTCACAAGTAGTAAGAAAGAACCTGAACCCATTCGTCAAAAAGCTAAGATTAAGATATTGGCTGGAACTTAAACTTCATTTTTGGTTAGGATAGTAGCAGTCAAGCTGTGGTGCCTGCTGAAATACATGTTTTTTAGACATCTACCATAAATCCCCTATTATTCCTATTCCAACAAACTGCAAAAGGTAGAAGGGATGGTCAAGGAGGAAGCTACGTGTAGCAAGGAAGGAATTTCGGGCCTCCCATACTTTTCAGTGTATGCCAAAGTGACACAAATAGTGACTTTCTGGCTTACCATAGCCCTCCCTAGGCCAGTAGGGGTCTATCCCAAGCTAAAGGTGATAAGGTGTCTTATATCAGCATTGCATTACCAGAATAGGAACAAGATTTGGGACCCAGAGGTATCTAGAAAGTAGGACATGGAAAGAGTTGAGAGGGGCTGGGTTAAACATAGATATGCTGTTGCTATCTGAGAGAATTTGGTCATCCACCTTCTTTAAAATCATCTCACAACCAATGCACTTGTCATCATAACTAGCTGAGAGTTATATTTATTGGAAAGATTTGGTATTTGCCCCCCTTGGAACATTTTTGTCTTTCATACAATATGCTAGGCAAGGACACATATCAGCCCTAGGTGGCAGCAATACTTACAAATAAAGTCCTTAGTTTCTAATAAGGGTAACCCACATAAGACTGTTGAGTCAGAGAGTTTGGGAAAATTGATGTGTTTTTTTTTGAGAAATGGTCTCTGGAAAGAGAGGCAATCTCCATTTGGTATGAGGACCTTACAGAAGGACACCAATCCATTCTGGGCTCTGTGAATGTTAAATGGAAACAGATATTGGGTGACCTATTGCATTGCTACAATTGGAGAAGGTTTTATGACATATAAAGAACTGTTATATACTTCCCTTTTCCTTTCACTTAATTTAAGATGGTACAGCTATGGCACACTACATCTTTATCCTGGCAATCTTGTGTCTAATGCAGCACTGTGCTGGAGACGCAGGTCAAACGATGCAGGTTACCTTCTCATGCTTTAGTCCTGTCTGGTCTTGAATAGTCTGTGGCTAAGGATAAGTGAAGCATCCTAGTGGGCTTCACTCTCGGTGAATTTATTGGCATCCATGTCTTTAGGTTATGATCGGTACCTGCTCATAATCTTCTATAATTTGGACTTTAAATCAAAAACCCTGGATAGATCCACATAAACAACTATAACCTTAACACCTCTATAATCAGCAGAGCTGGAACCACCAGGTTTCCTAAGCAGCTGCATATATATATATATATATATATATATATATATATGTGTGTGTGTGTGTGTGTGTGTGTGTGTGTGTGTGTGTGTGTGTGTCTGTGTCTGTCTGTGGGTGATGTCCAAAAAGTATTATCATCATTAAGCAAGACAACACATTCAAGTCTATAGTACTGCATGAAATCTGCCATTTTTAAATGAATAATTTAAGAACATCTGTATATAACCCTCAGTCAGATGGGTTAGTTGGATGTTTTAATAAAACTTTTAAATCTGTGTTATGGAAGACTGTACAAGCAGATGGCTGAAACTAAAACCAACTGCTGCCTCATCTTTGCCTGTTTGTATAAAAGGTACCTCAAGCCTCAAGTTAATCAGCACTGTTTTAACTCATACTTCTCAACCTCTTAGAGCAAGAAATCTGGACAAAGCCATAAATAAAAGTGGGACAAAGGCCCAAAAATAGGGAATATTTTTTAAAAAAATTGCACTTACAAACTTAGAAAGTTGATAGAATAGTAGCTTTTGCATTAGCATGAATTTTCTGAAGGGTAGGAAGTCTGAAACTCAAATGTCTGTCATTATTTTGTAACTTCAATCTTTAATATTTTGCCACTAATTTGCAGGCAAACCACAATTTTATGAAAAAGGAGGCAAAAATCTGGACATTTTGCGAAAATCTGTACAGTTGAGAGGTATGTCTGCTGTATGGCAGAGATGTACAATGCTTGAAAGAAATTCCCAAATAAAAATTGGTAGAAAAAATATCCCCTTTAAAAGTATGGTGTAATTTTCAAGCACGGTATTCATGTTCAGAATTACAATGGCTGTAGTAAGAGAACATATGAAAAGAGCACAGGAGACAAACGGAGAGCATATGGCAGAAATGCTAACTTCAGTGCATTCAAACTAGAAGATAAGGTATGTGTTTTAAAATCCATTTCCGAAAATAAATTAATTGCAAAATGGGAAGGACTTTTAGAAATTGTAGAGAAAGTAATGTTATGGTGAGAATGAAAGAAGAAAGAAAACCAGAAAAGTCGTGAACAATAAATATTCTGAAACCATGCAGACATTCTGATGTTTCTCTACTAGGTATGTTTGCAGGAAAAGTTAAGACACCCAAGCTTGTCTTGAACTTAAAACAGAGGAGAAGTTACCCACGTCTCAGACATAGGTAGTAAACAATCTGTACTTAGAAATAAGGACATTGTCTTAGAGTTGCCTGGCTAAATCAGTTTAATCCAGCACAACACACAAGCCGTGCCTAGCTAAGAAAGTTCATTTGAGACCGTACCAGATATCAGAATCACAGAGTCAGTCAGGAAGCAGATAAAGAAAATGTTTAAACTGACATCATCCTTGCGGGTTTTATAATGACTTTAGAAAGTTAAACAAAGTATCTAAATTTGATTCATATTCCAAACCCTCTGTGAATGAAATGATAAAAAAATTGGGGTAGGCTAAATTTATGCCCACTTTATATCCAACCAAAGGCAGTTTGAGAATTCCACTAGCTCCAGGATCTAATGAGAAGATACAATTATCTGCATCTGATGAACTTTTCCACGATAGATTCCTACTTTTTTGTGTCTCTGGAACACCCTCAACTTTTCAGATCCTGATGGACAAGATTAAAAGATTCCCATACTAGATATGCTGCAGCCTGGATGACATTCTCATACTCAGTGAAGTTTAGGAAGGACATTTCTCTACAGTTCAAGCTGTTTTCAACACTATGCCCAGGCTGTGTTTACAACTATCTCTAAGTGCAAGCTAGGCATGGCAGAAACCCATTATTTGGACTCTTTAATAAGCAGAAGGATTGGGAAATTCCATGCTAAAAAAGTGTTGGTGGTTAAGAATTCCTACATGCCAACCAAAGAAAGCAGGTTAAAGACCTTCTAGGCTTTGCAAAGTATTAATACAGCTTCTTGCTGAAGTTTGGTGTCACTGCTTTTCCCACAACTGATCTAACAACTGTAATGAACTAGTGAATATTCAGTTGACAGCTGGGCTGAACATGACTTTGGGAAACTGCTATGTCCATATCCTGTTCTGATATCCCTTTACTTCTACAAAGAGTTTCTTGCCAATAATGATGCCTCAAAAATAGGTACTGGAGTGTTGTAACAGATGTTAGAGTGGAAGATCCTCCCATCTGTTACATTAGCTGAAAGCTCAGCAATGCTGAGAAATGGTGCTTGATGAAAGAAATGGAATGTCGGGCAATCAGGTGGGTCTACACCATCCATCAACTATTTACCAGGCAGGACATTTACATTATTTACAGGCAATATCTCTCTTTGGTGATGTTATAGACAGAGAGAGAGTAATTCCCAACAATATTTCTAGGAATTAACCCACTGACATACAATTTTAGGATCGACCATTATCTGAGTCATGATGTCCTTAATACGGATGAGCCTTCTTGGTCATATAGCCTATCCACTGGTGCGTGACCTCAAGTATCTACAATTGAGAGCCGCGTCAAACTGGTAGCTGCTGAGACTGCTGAGCATACATATATATATATATATATATATATATATATATATATATATATATATATATATATTTATTTTATTTTATTTTTTGAGGAGTCAGGCAAGCCAGTTTCCACAAGGGACAGATGCTTTATGGGAAATATAAAGTGCAAAAAAGCAGAAGCGTGTTTTAGAATCCTCTGTAAAGAATTTATAAAAGGATGGACTGAATTTGCTAAAGTTGTAAACAACTTAATTTTTTTTATTTCATTTCCCTGTTTGTTACAAGGAAGCGAGCATTCTTTTATATGTAAACAAATCTATTATACCACCCAATAAATCTGTTTCAAGAGACTGGCTTGTTATCATGCATTTCTTCTAAACATTTATGTGTGTGCATATGTATGAATATGTGTATGTCTATGTGCTTATGTGCTTCTGTATGTATATGCACATGTATCTCTATATCTATATATCTATATATATATCTGTATATATATATATATATATATATATATATATATATATATATCTATACACACACACACACACACACACATATATATATATATATATATATATATATATATATATACGGAAAATCGACTCTCTATACTAGAAGTTATTTCTTAACAGATAGGTTTTTATTTTCAAAACTATTCTGTAATAACTTTCAGAATAATAGTAAACACAACCCTAAAAAATGTTGGACATCCGTTAAAGAAATCTTACATCCCAGCCAAAAATTCAACCCAAACCCCTCACCCAGTAACTCACTACTCAAAACTGCAGTACAGCTCAACTCTTATTTTGTAGATAGTATAGCATCTCTAACTAAGCATTTCTCAGCATCTAATCTCAACCCTGCCCAACAGCAACATATCACCACATCCACTTTCACCTTCATACCTGTGAGCACATCCTATATAAAACTATTCTTAAACAAACTTAAACTGTGCTCTTCTTCAGCTGATGACCTTGCAAGCAAGTAGCAACCAGTAGCATTGCCTACCCTGTCTCAATCCTTATAAATAGGTCAGTCCAGGAATCCCACATTGCATGTCTCTGGAAAAAGTCACACATTATCCCTCTTCACAAAGGAAGAAATTCAACAGACAGTAATAACTTTATACCTGTAACAATCTTATCTCCCCTCACCAAAATACTTAAAAAAATGTATTCAAAAACAATTGCTATACTATCTCCTGCAGGAAGAATTCCTTTCACCTGCACAATATGGCTTCCATCCTTCCCATAGTACTAGCACTGCCCTTCTAACCTATATAGATACTGTCAATAAAGCTAGAGACAATGGCAAACTAGTCTCTTCCTTATTTCTAGACTTGTCTAAAGCCTTAGACATGGTTTGTCACAGAAAACTTCTACTTTAAATGTCCTCACTAGGTCTCTCTCAGCTCACCCTTCTGTGGTTCAAAAGCTACCTGTCCAATAGTTATCACTCAGTAAAATGGCACTCCACACACCCTCCTTACCTCCCAGTCACCAGTGTACCACAAGGCTCTATCCTTGGTCACCTTCCATTTAACATTTTCACCAACAGTCTCTATGCTTCCGCACAACAGGCCACCCTAATACAATACACAGATGATTCTGCATTCATTTGCACATCTGACAACATGGTACACCTCACAAAAATAATCAGGAAGCTTTAACAGTCACTAAAACCATAGCTTCATAACTCACAACTCATGCTCAGCCCCCCCCCCCAAAAAAAAAAAAAACAAATTACTTTGTTTTTTCCTCCAAATGCCTTTCTCATGAGAAAACAAAATATAAAGTCCTCTGTCTTGATAATACAACCACTGAAGTCACTTCTCATAGCAAACTATTAGGGATGTTAGTGGATGATAATATTACATTCGACTTACATGTACAAAATTGCATAAGAAAAACTCATCAAAACCTAGGGTTGCTTTACAGAGCCAAAAACCTTCTCACTGAATTAACTAAAACTACACTGGTCACTACTTCTCTCCTCCCCGCTCTTCTTTATGGTGCTCCCATCCTTACTAACCCCCAAGCTTAAGAAAAATTGAAACTTGAACAATGCTATTACAAAGTTGCTAACTTTGCATCCCATACCCCTTTCAGAACCTACCATTGTATAGCACTGAAAAGCCTAAATTGGTTAGAACTGCCACATCAACTAACATATACATAACTTCTTACCACCTATAAAATTATCCAGCATCCATCTGCCCGTCTAACACTAAAAACATTCTATATAACTATGTTCCCAGTTGGTCACTACAATCCAGTGACCAAAAACTTCTGTCATCATGAATCTTCGGGCAGAGCTCCCTCTCTAATCTACAATAATCCTCACCCTTGAGGAACCAACTTCCTGGTTTCCTGGATTAAGGCAACAGCATTTTATACAACACAAATAGGTAATTAGCTTTACATTCTTTTAATTACTATATCTAAATCAGTAGTTACCTCACTAAGTATTCAGAGAAGTTTTAAAATACAAGTTAAAGTTTGCATGCAGTTAGACATATTCCATATTTTCTATACAGAACATGATACAATGACTTCCTCCCAGAATAAAACCATCAGTTTTGTTCTTATATAGGTGGGTCATAAGAACTAGACAATTCATCAGCATTTCTATTAGCTAGTATAGGTCTAGGTGAACGGGAGTGATGGTGCCCAGTGGCATAACTTTGTGTTTTGTTTTATTTTTAAATTTGTTAACCAGGGTAGAACACTGATTCTTAGACCAATTTCAATATCTGCTCTTGATACCCTGCCATTTATCCAGCCATCATAATGAAGCATGATCTGTCACTAGGTTAAAGTATCTGACTAACAGGTAGAACTACTGAGACTAGAAGAGCCACTCTACAGCCAAGCATTTGCTTTCAGTGACCGAGTATTTTTTTTTAACTTTCAGCTGATGTATCAGAGAATGTGCTCCATAATTTGAAGCACAGCCATGAATAATGCTGATAATACTCCCAAACCTGCTGTGATGCCCCAGTACTGGCCCAGTAATCAAGGAGCCTCATGTCTCACCACTGGCTATAGTGGGGATGTACACACAGTTAGGATAACAAGTACACACACAGTAAAGTGCAATTTCCCTTAAGAGCACACAGAGACCACAGTCAGTCTGGGGCTGGTTTCTTCCTCTTTCTCCAGATCCCGGTTAAGACTCTCCACTGGCACAGCTATAGAGTTGCGATCTCAGTTGAGTGGCCAAGCCAAAAGCTCCAGCACCCTCTCTATCCAATCAGTGCTTCATTTCCCTGCCCAAGTAGCTGACACACACACACACACACACACACACACACACACACACACAAGAAAGGCTGACACAGGTTTACTAGCTATGTCCCCTTTGGGCCAGACTATAAGGTAGATGTTCTGTAGTCCTACCTCGCCTTCATTCTTACATATGGATTCGGAGCTGATCCTCTGCTCTGACTCGGCCTATTTACAAGCTCGAAGCCTTCTAGTTGGCTCGTGGCTAGGTAGGTATCCCATGGTGCACCAGTACAATCCCCAGATCTTGTTTGCCATGTCAACTAGTTCAGATGTGCTTCTTCTTGGCCATGGCTAAGTTTTACACACTCCGTAAATTCAAACAAGAAAGCGAAAGGAGCAAAGCAATCCAAAGATGAACCACACGGTGATAGGTGGTAGTAAAATTAACGTATCACAAATTTATTTGCACAAGACACGTTTTCGTCTCACCAACACGGGAAACTTCTTCAGAAAATAAATGTTAAAACATAGAAGACAGAATGTCACTTGAATCTTATAAAATTCAAAAAGTTCCGCCCATAAGCAATTCCGTACTGTTAGCCAATCAAAGATTCTCACAGAGTTAAAGGTACAAACAACTGTGAGCACTTGGTCAAACTAACCTAAAAGTTCAAATGAATCGTACAAGAGAGTATGACATAGAAAATACATAAAATATAAAATATAATATAAAACGAGCATTAAACAATTCACTAAAACAACTAAACTCAAATACATACAGTGATACTAATGTTGAGACTCGTCGTCACATATAGTTAATCAGTGACACATGGCTGTCTGTCAGAAATGCTCTGCATTTTATGTGGGCAAGACTGACAGACAGCTAAGATTTAGAATCAGGGAATACTTATTAAATATTAGGAATGGTGTTGCCACTAATGCGTTAGCCAAACATGTGTCCTCTGAAGGCAATGACCATAATTTTATGTTCTCAGTTATTGAGAGAATTATTCCTAACGAGAGAGGTGGTGATATAAGGAAACATACAGAGACCTCTGAAACTAGGTGGATTATCAGATTAAGAGCTAATAAAGGAAAGGGCCTTAATGATAGAATACCCTTGAAACCAGTTTTGAAGAATAGGAGGTTGTTCAAATGAAATTAAATTATTTTAATGAAAGACATATTAAATATATATTTTAATCATTTTTAACTAATTCATTTTTAACTAATGCATTTTATGTTACAATATTTATTACGTATCTATACTTGAAATGTTTTCCAGTATGACTTTGTACATATTGTAGAATGACTGGTTTTACTTTAAGTGCTAATTACTTCAAGCATTAATTGGTTTGATTTGATTGGTTTGAATACTGTTTAAATAGAGTTGAGTAGGAAGTGTGTGTTTGAAGGTCTGAAGAAGTGATATGTGTATCATGAAAGCACTTACCTGAGTGAATAAATTTACCTTGGATTTTACCTACCTTTTATTTATCCTTGGACTGTGTTTAAACTAGGACATTCTGTGCCTTGGTTGCTTCACCATTTCTTTGTGGATTTTTATGACTTTATTGTACCTTGGTTGAGTACTTATCCTAGCTGTTTCCTGTCTAGCATAATATTTACTATATTCCTAACAATATCTTAAAGAAATTACTGTACCCTAGTTAATTTACTTGCAGCAAGGCAAATGTGGTGAATGGATCTTCTAGCTGATGATGTTGTCAGGTCAAATAAAAATACAAAATGTACAGTCACTCTCTGTGTTCTTAAATTAATATCAAATATTACTGCTGGAATATTTGCAGCATGGCATCACTTTTTATCACCTGGCTTCAGTTCTCAGGCTCAGAAACAACCACTGGTAGAAACTGCTAGCATTTAGCATCCCCCTGTGAAAATACATAGCCTTCAGACATTTGCAAATGCTGGAAGACATAAAACAATAAAATACTTACAAAACAATGCAGAAGGTTCCCTAGGTTTAGACATCCTGTCTCCTTGCTGCATTGAAACTAACTTTTATGGCAAAGTACTTCTTTTAGCATTCGCAGTCAAGTCTGCTTGTCTCATAGATTCTAAAAAAGCCTGCAGTTTTGGTTAATGTCACTTCCAGTCACCTGAATGGATGATCGACCACATCATCTTGTTTTGCTGTGGCATATTATGAGTGCCAGTATTTTAGCCATCGGTCTCTGAAAGGTGGCTGTAGTTCCATGTAGGAGATATGGCTGTACTTTTTTTTTAATAAACCTTTAGGGGTTACAAAGGCTGTTTATTTTTTTCTTCAGCAAAAGGGAAAAGCAGTGTCTGTCAATACCCCTTTTCCAAGTCTAGTGTTGTTACGTTTCTTGTTTTCTCTATTCTGTGCGATCATCAGTTGTGGGCATGGGATAGCTAACAAACTTTAAAATGTTCTTCGGTTTTCTAAAGTTGCTATAGAATCTCATATTTCCATCAGGCTTAGAAACTAACCGTACTGGACTTTTCTATCACTCCTAGATTTTGCACATTTTGAATATTGTCTTTTACTAATTGTTTCATTACTTTGACAGTCTGAAAGGTTTTATATCTACCTTCACTCTAGGTGTTCTCTGTGTTATGCTCTTACAGTTTGCCAAGTCCATGTATTTCTTAGAACTGTCCTTTACGTCTTAACATAAATTCTTATTTTTCCTGCTTTTGCACTTTTAACAAGGATTTGTCCAGCTGTATTTCAGGTAGATTCTCTGGTCACCGCTTTATGAATTTCAGATTGTAACCCAACCACAGAACTTTCTATTTCTACTTTTCATGATTTTAACACATTAATGTCATATATTTGCTCTATCTTTTTTTTTGTCTAACCTTATATTGTACTGTGTTTAGTAATTCATTCACCTCAAATAACTCGTGCCACGTAGACAAAAATGTGTTAAAAGTGGATTGTACTAATTCTAATAAGTTATCCCCTCAGTTAAATGTTCAAATTCTGTCATTCTTAGTTTAGATTTGCTGTTTCACCCCCTCCCCTTGGGCTTTCAACGTGTTCTTTTAATATGGGCATTATCAACTTTAGTCTGTTTTGTAAGCTAACATAATTAAGTTTTTTGTTAGTTTTTATATAGTGTCTTATTTCATTCTAGGTCTCTTTATCAATGTCAAGTAGACTCTTAGGATGCATCTCACACAGGAGTTCATAGGTGTAAACCCTACTGAAGTTTCTAACACCAATGTTATCACAAACAGCAAGTAGGGTAATGACATATTGTGGTTCTTATCATGTCAGTTTACTTGTTAATATGATTTTCAGAGTTTTACCAAATCTCTCTAGTAAGCCATTATTCAATGGATGGTATACTGTCTTTTTTTTAAAACTGATTAACCTTAAAGAATAGGTGCAACTAATGCAGTATCCTTGACTCAAACGGCTTGCATTGGTCAGTAAATTGCTCTTTAAGGATACCCACTCTTCAGAATAACATTATCAGTTCTTTGGCAATAAACGTAATATTAGCTTTCTCATAATGGTATAACATCTAGAAATTTCATAGCATAATTCATTGTTACTAGTCTATACTAGTTACTACTCTTTGCTTTATTTCACCAGTGGTCCAATGATGTCCTTAGTAATGTACTCAAATTATACTTCTGTAGTAAGCACTGGAGTCAGTTAGCTCTTAAATCAATTGTAAGATGTAGTTTTCTGACATTCTGGATAAAAAGCACAGGAATTTTCAATTTCTTTCATTTTACCTTGCCTTATTGGCTGACTTTTGTTCATCTCCATGTGACTTCCTAACACAGGACTATGGATTATCTTCAGTACTAGTGTCCTATAAGCTGTTGGCACTAATAACTGATGCAGACTTTAATCATTATTTTTATTTATTCTACATAATAGATCATCTTTTAATTAAATATTCAATTATGGAGTAGTTGGGGCTCACAATCTGCCACAAAACCTTAATGATATTGTTTCTTCTTCTACTTAATGTTTCATCTTCCCATTGTGCCTTTTTAAAGTTTATATGTCTTACTTGTAAGATAGCTAATTCAAATGTACTTTCTTCACTGGAATGTCCTGGGATGGGAGGTGTGGCTCCCTCGCCCCAAAAAAGAAAAAAAAATAGCTCTAAAATGTGTACTGTTTCTTCTTCTGCAGAGGGCATCTCTAGGAAAAAAAATCTGCTTCTGCTTTACATTTTCGAGTATCTGTTCAAGTTTGTTTTTATGAGTTTCTCTTTTTTTATAGCTTTCTGTTTCCTCTTTGACAGAGATGAGTTTAGAACTCTGCATCTTCTGACCTATGTCACATTCAATAGTCACTACCATGTCTTTGCTCTGACAGTCCCTCATCTAGGTACCCATCTTATTCTGTGTTTGTTTAACATGTTTATGTAATAATACTTGTTATAAGTCTCTGTCCAGATATCTGTTTTTTCTGATTTTTATTTCAGTGTTTTCTGTCAGTTTACTTTTTGGTCCTGTGCTGATGTCATTTACAGTACTGTGTTTCTTTTCATCCATTTTTGGAAACAAAATGAATCCTTTTGACCTTCTAACCATCATACATTTCCAGTCGGTGTTGCATCTTCTATATGGATCCCCTTCCCCTGGTTTTGATGTGGCGGCATCTTTATAAATGTGCCACTGGCCTGCTCCCCCAGCACACATAAGCTGTTGAATTATTTCCTTCTTACTAGATGTATCAACATGACACACAATGTCTGTAGATATTCTTTTTCTCATCTTTCATAATTATTTAAACTTAGGAAATTCTTTCCCTTTTGCAGCATCATGGTTACTCAGGATCCACAGCTACTGCATGCAGACATTTTTCTACAACTCTTTAAATGTCCATACGTTTGACTGGCTATTCCTTTTCGTTGTCATGAGTGTATATCAAAACCAAATTTTGCTTGATACCAATATTATGCTTACAGACATATGTACTTATGACAAATGTAGTCATGCTTTCAGAATCCAGTAGTCCCTGAGCTTCTTTCTCTTATAGAAGTATAGTAAACCTAGCTAACTTGTTTATAATGCAATGATAAAATGCTGAATCCACAAATCTAGCTTCTGTGTTATCACATTCCATAGGAGTTGTTTCATTTGTAGCATTCACATCAGTTTTCACACTTTGGATACTTCTATAGTTCTCATTACTAGTGGATCAAAATGTGGCTATGTAATACCTCCCTCCTTGACTAAAACAAGTTAATTAGTATCTTAATAATTCCTGTTTCTCAGAGGATTACATATTTCTTACTTCCAGTTTAGATTTAGAAGTAGATACTTCAGCTTAAAAAAATGGGACATTGCATTCTACTAAAGTAACTTGTTTACATTATTGGGATAACTTTTCCATACCCATTTTCACACATCACTAGGTGATGCATCTATAACTCTATACACTGCCAGTTGTTCTATTGTTTTAATTTTGCTACTGTTATCAGGATCTACCCATAGCTTTATACTGTGTTTTATATCAGACACCTGAGGCCTTACTTTTTTGTCATCACTGAGAATCCAGTTATGAAATGTCTAGTTTGCAGTTTCAATACTTCCCCTCTTAGACGGAAAGAAACCTGACCCATTCTGACTTTGACTCGTCTTCTTTTTCTTTCTTACTTTTTTTTTTTAACTCACTAATCCCATACACCATATCACCCATACCAGAGAGTCTCTCTCATTCACCGGGTCTAATAATCATGACAAGCCACTCATGGACTTTCTCATAGGTTCATAGGTGTTTACTAGGATAATGACTACAATTGCCTTTTTAAGACTAGCCATGCATCTCAAATCTCTGGCAAGTTCTGGTACCCTTGATAAATATACGCCGGGGCTTGGGAGATGAAACATTTACAGGTTGCCTGTGTTCAGTAGAGACATAGCTGCCAAACCAGGGATGAATTTCCTGTTCCCCATCCAATTGTCCAAGTTGCACTTGAATTGGGTTAGACAGGAACTCTATTTCACATGATTGGGGAGGGGCAGTCTCTGGGATTAATACCTGTCTGTCCAGTAGGTACTATCTATATCACAGGTAAGTTTTGAGTCTTTAGGATGGGTAATTCTGGTGCTGTTTGCTTTTTGGATATGCAGGAGGTCCATCAGAGTGAGGTCTGACAATGCCCTGTATGCCAGGCATAGATCTCCCCTCAAAAGCCTGTAGGAGACAGAATATAAGGATAGGGCCTTGAGGTGGTCTGCACAGGACATTTTACTTATGCCCTGTATTCCTTTAATGAGGAACCTCTGTGGACATTACAGTTGTTGGATATGCCTGGTTAGCAGAATAAAAACTAAAATGAACAGTAGATGCAAGGTGGTATCCAACGAGATGGAGCCCGAATAATGAAAAAATTCTTTCTTTACTCAATCCAATGATCAAAATGAAGTACAAATACACATAAAGTCACAGTTTAAAAATGATAAAACAACAAGTTAGACTTCTTCAGAACAGTGAATTTCTGGCTGATAACTCCTTAAATGCACACCCAGTCAATTAGTAAAATATTACCCCACATCATTTCCTTTCAATTAAGAAACATCACAGGAAGTGTAAGGTGGTAGTGAATGTCAACTAACCAAATGTTGAATCAATAGTGTCAAAGAATGTTATAAGGCAAAAATACCAATGACAATATAAATAAATCATAACATAAATAACTGTTTAAGTTTCAAAAGTGGTGCTATAGAAATTCTATCATTAAGACCTGGAGGGGAGTATGCATTCAGTCTGATCTGCCACTTTAACTCAATGTACTCCAAATATTCCTCAACAGGTCCACCCCTTTGTCCCAAATCAACTTGTTCAAGAATAAAAAACTAAAACTGTGATTACTTTAATCATCAATATGCCTAAATAAAGCATTCTTCATATTTTTCTGCTTGATGTCATATAAATGTTGGTAGACTCTAAGTCTAAAAGCATTTTTGTTTTCCCGGCAGTTTTACATACTGCAATATAAACAACCCCTTAGTATAGCAAAACATTTTCTTTTATTAGTAATGGATCCAAAATTTTAAGATTAAATTTGTCTGTATCCATCATGAAAGGGCACTGGGGACATCTACCACATTTATACTAGTGAGATTAGGTTTGCCTTTTTCAAGTAGTCCTTTTATTGATGTACTCTTTTTATAAACTATAGTGGGTCTCTTTCCTTTCTTGTCCAAGACCCCGATATCATTATCAAAAACCTTCCAATATTTATGTATTATGTATTTGATTTCTTCAAAATCTGCAGAATATGTGAGTGTCAATGCATGTGTAAAAATAGTATTATTGTGCCTCACATTGTTGTGGCCATCCCTATTGCCCAATAGGGCTCTAAAGTGTCCACTGGTCCTCTTATTTATAACTTCCTGAATGATGTTTGATAGAAAAGGCTCTGGATAACCTCTTCTCTGAAACATATTGGACAAATTGTCACATTCCTTGGTAATGTCAGACACCATCCTGGCCAATCTAACACATTGGCCCTTGACCAGGGCGGATGCACTAGTAAAATGTAATAATAGAATAGGTTGGTTTCCTATATAGTTGGGAAATAAAACAGTTGTTCACATAATCTTTCTTTATGGTAATGTCCAAATAATGAATATAATCTAGATCCTTGACCATAGTAAATCTCAAAAACTGGTGGTACTGTTCATAAAAGAACCTATTCAAATCTTGTTCTGATTGATTCCAAAACAGGACAATATCATCAAGGTATCGCCCATACAATACCCATGAAGTCCTGAATTGAGTTAAAATGTATTGATCTCCCCAAAGGGCTAAGACAATGTTGGCGAAGATTGGTGCACAACATGCACCCATGGCAACTCCAAGCCTTTATTTAAATAAATGTCCTTCAAATGTAATGAAATTGTTTTCCAAAACCATCTCTATACAAGTACGGATGGTCAAGATGGTGTCATGATTCAATGACGAATTACTGCATAGAAACTCATAGAACCAGTCCAGACCTATATCATGTGTTATAACTGAAAACAGGTCACAGACGTCAATAGTCACCAGGATGAGGTTACTGTCATACATATTCTGATTGACTTTACCAAGGAAGTCCCATGAGTCCCTAATTATAGTAGTCTGATTATCAAGGACCCCCTTAGTCATACTGTCAATGTATTTTGATATACTAAATGTTTTGGAGACTTTAGCATCTACAATGGGTCTTAAAGGTGGACTGTGTATTGATTTGTGAATTTCTGGTATTCCAAATATGGTGGGAATCCTGGGATGTTTGGTTAAAATGTAGTTGTGTGTGTCTAGTGTGATTTGTCCATTCAGTAAAAGTTGCTCCAATTCTAAGTCAATGTTACAATATGCTATGTTTAATTCATTTTGTGAGGTCTCAGTGTACACTTCACTATATAGTATGTCAAACATTCTACTATTGTAATCATCAGTATTCATAATAACCAGACCCCCACCCTTGTCCGGTTTCATAAGTCTTATATTAGTCTGATGTAAAATTTCACTCAAAATACCCTTCTCCTCTATTTTTAAATTGTCTATGGGTGAGTCATTATGCCTATAACAGAACCTCAAATATTTGTACCAAAGGGTGATTGGGAGGTTGAAAGGTACTTGGTCTTCTAAGGTTTGAGCCACAAGTAAAATTACTATCAAGAAAAAATAAAGCTAGATTTAATTTCCTTGTAAATAGTTTTAACTGCACCATAACATCTACTATGTTTTATTCTGCTTACTGAATATGCCTGGTTAGGTAACATAACAAAGGTGGCATTGTACTCATTGATAGGTCTGATGAATGCCGAATACAGTGGAACAATGACTTCCTTAGATGCCATACCTTTGTTTATATGTTGCGCAATATAGAATGATTTCCTCCCTACTGTAGACATGCGTTGGTCAAACGTAGGATTACTGTCTATGTGTCCATAAGTCCTTGACTACTGGGTCAGCTCTAAGGGGTGTGTTGTTAATATGATAGTTACCAGGAGTGGATGACTTCACAAAGGATACTGTTATGCATTTCTTGGCATTTAGTTTTAGTCCACAACTCTCACACCAGTTGTTTGTCTGTGTCAGCTGTTCCTGGAAAACATTTGTGTTGATGTGGGATTCAATGACATCTCCTAATCTGCAATCATCTGCAAATCTGGTCAGCCAGAGACCATTGACATTGTTCTTCTCCAACTTTTTCAAAGACTGTGAGGAGATTGAGGCTCCTCAGAGCAGTGTCATATTGCTGATGAGGTAGGATTTTTCTCTTAAGCCCTAATTTCTTTGCCCTCTTGCATTTACCTTTGATATCCTGGGATGGATATCAAATGGAGCATTCTGGCATATCATCTTGCATCTGCAGCATTTCTGCCATTGGTTTCACCTTTCTAAAGACAACTGCCCACTCCATGTCCCCAGCATCCAACTGAGATCACCCATGAAGTGCACCCAAGTGCATGGCCCTCCCTGTAGGACAGACAACCTCATCCTTTCTTGCCTTTACCTCAGATACCAGAATAACAAATTAAAGCCAGACCACTTGGACTGCAGTTGGATTTTATCTCTGCAACACAGCACTAGCTTTATTTATCCAAGTTTTGTTGGGTTTACCTTCATTATCCAAAATCACATGCACTTGTCTAATCCTAGTCTCAACATACTTCTTCGAAAAGTTGGAATGCCAGACTCCAGTATACCCGACATAAACACTGAACTTCGAAACTCCCTACCGCTCTGGACCTAGGAACAAATGTTAACATAGGTCCAAAAAGAGGCAATATTGGTCATTCGGGAATGTCAGTGTTCAGCATTCCATCATTTCTGGATGTAGGACATCGTAGAGGTGGATGTGAATGCCTGTGATTCTGGATAATGATGGTAAACCATTTTATTGTGTGGCTTACTTTTTGTGGTCAGCTTCTTAATGGCAGATACAGTTCTTGAATGTAACAATACACAGTATATTAGCCAATACTAATATATACAGACACACACACACACACACACACACACACACACACACATTATTTACACAGTACCTTAGATATCAGTTTTTGGTCACCAGAGGTAGCATCACTGTTTTTTTCTCTACAGACTTGTTTCCATACAATCTTTTCACCAAACCAGTCTGTAATTTAAAATTTGCAGCTGCTAAGACTTAATTCTAGTTCTACAAAAACTGTTCACCTGATGTTCTCGGAACCAGTATAGGTGCTGATTGGACCATCCAACTTTAGGAATCATGAATTTTAGGCAGAACGCATGATGATCCTTCCACTTGAAGAACTAACTTCCTGATTGCATTTTATATCACAATAATATTCAATCAGTTCTTCATGTTTCTGTTTTATACAATATATTCTCACATTAGCTATTGTGTGAATATGTTACAGCTCACACACATTTAAAGACACATCCATCATTTTCTATAATGAAGATGTCACAGCACATACAAACACACACACACACATACACACAGGTATGTACACATATGGGCCCCTAAATGTGGATTGACTCTGTATTTAGTTAACAACTGTTATGTGAATCACACCTGATCAACACAACAGCGGATTGATCTGCCAGTGTAAGAACCTTGCTATCGAGAGGAATGAAATAGCCAATTTTCCTATTCTGCAGTCACAGAATTGTTGTACATAGCTGGCAGGGTGTGTAATGGTGCAGGTGGGTTTATCCCCAGCAAAATGCATTCTTTTTTTGTTTTGTTTGCTTCAGTGTTATATCTTGGAACATGCGTGTTTGAGTTTCAGCATTTTAGTTCCTGTTTTTTGTTTTCTAAATACTGCATGATACTAGTGGTGAGCCATGATAACATTAATTAGAGTATTATATTTGTTTACATGACTATTACAGATAATGGCAGGCGAATAGTAAAACTGCACATCAATTAGTTTTTGTGTATATACCAGGCAAAGAACTAAGCAATGTAGCATCAGGCAACTCCCTCACCATAGAGCCATGAGTGCATTTTCTTTCCTGTCACTCAAGTTCAGCTTAATTTTATTCTGAACCACCCATGCCCAGAGATGCACACTTCCTTATGCAAGCAAACATGTTGCCATCACTTGCCCTGTTAGGGCATTGCTACTTGCTGCTGATGTTTCCAGTCATTCTTTGCCACTTACGCAGTTCAGCTCTTGATGCTGTTACTCATCATAGGAAAATCCTGCATTCAAAGCTGAAAGAACTGAAGCGCTCTGATCCTTAATGTGGCTTCCTGAATAAGAGTCAGAATTTATGCCAGCACTGCCGCTATAGCTTAGGTGAGGAGCATAATATGCAGCATTACTGTAAGTACAGGTAAGTCAAGCTGGTTACCTTCAGGCATAAGAGGAAGAAGGTTCTGTCTTGCCTGTTTTGCCACACAGGGAATAATGACAGCTGAAAATGACAAATGCAGACTAGCAAGAAGGGATCAATTGCAGCAGCAGCTTTTGAAGGGCACATTCAGAAGGATAATGACACAAAGTATAAACAGTGGTGACACCTTACTAAAATAAAATCCACACTCAGAGCAGTCTTTCAGTTTCCATGTGTTACATGCTCACTTTTGTTTTGTTTTGTTTTGGGTTTTTTTTGCTAGCATGACCATAAATTTTGCATGTGTCCCACACTGCAAATGTACACACTGGCAAACATTTCGGAGTTGTTTCCTGAGGACTACATGAATAACTCCTGTGCTGAGATTTTTATACATTTTGCATGGATTCTGGACTACATCATAACTGAAAAGGGCCATTTGAAGTATAGCTATACATAATCACATATTGGGTGGCACAGTGATGCAGTGGTAGTGTTGTCACCTCACAGCAAGAGGTTTTCCAGTTCGATTCTCGGCTGGGGTGCCTTCTGTGTGGAGTCTGCATGTCCTCCCTGCATTCATGTGGGTTTTCTCTGGGTGCTCCAGTTTCCTCCCAAGTTATAAAGACATGCATCTGGAGCATTTCTCCCCAGGCCCCCACTGAAAATTGGCTTTGTTCCAAGTCGGACTTTCCCAGTAAACAAATGTTAAATAAAAATAAATAAATAAAATAATCAGTCACTTTCTAGAGTACAGTTTCCATTATATATTTCCCCCATAAAGCAAAGTACTTCTGTCAGATCAACTGTGTCCAGATCCTGGAAGTGTTAAGTGCCTTTATCATAGTGACAATGTGCTGGTAGATCTTCTCATGTATTAGTGGGCAGTGGACTGCCCAGGACTGAAAGCACACTACCTTTTCATGTATGCCAAACTTTGAGATGTGAAAATCTCATGGCACTAGATCTTATTTACTGGTTATAAAGGTTTGGAGCTTTTCGAGAACATAAATATGCTCTTGTTTTTCTTCACAAAACCTATGTATACATTTTGCATGGGGGATGCTGTACTGGACCGGCTTTGTTCCCCTACCCAATAAAAGAGAAATCAATCAAATGCCCTTGAGTATATTACAAAACAGCATTGCTGTTCTCCCTTTCTGTTTATTGAGGCATACAAGATACTGTCTCTGAGGGTATATTAACAGTACTGGTACATGTCTTTTTGGATCTTTTGCTGGGTAATTTGATCCCCATTAACGGCACTTTGTGAATATTTGATTCCCGCAGCTAGGAATCATTAGCACTATTACCTTTCTTCGGTGTTATTTTTGTTCTGCTTTCAAAGTAAGAATTTATTTATTTTTTTTTTATAACCAAATGATGTTAGTAGGATTTTAAAGCCAATAAAATCTTTGTTGATATCACAACCTTGGCCAGTCAGAGGCATGCATACATCACTGTTTTACTGTAAAAAGAAAAAAAAACAGCATCACAGAACACAAACAACATGTATACAAATATAATGATAGCTAGTGTTAAGTGTATTTATAAAGCTGCTTCTTTTTCACTCCTTTGATGCAATGAACAACTCACAAAATTAAATCTCTGGCTTACAGTTTCTATTGTCTAATTGCTAAATGCATACTGATAATGGTATGCATTCTTTAATATGACAATATTCCTTTAGCTGTCTATCTAATATATTTTTAAGTCTTTAAATATATTTTCTGCATGTTTAGTTGCATTACTAAATTATTTTTTTCTTGTATACTGTAAAGTGAAGACCTGATCTTTGCTTATGTATACCATTGTATAATTAACTGTAATGTTTGCCGAGATACTTGGCAGACAAATAAACAAGATAGAGAAAGAAGCCACACAACATAGAATGTATTACACAGTTTATGTCTATATTTACATAAAATTCCTGTTGTTCACTTTCTGCATTCCTCGGAAAGACCTACTCACTAACATTTTGCAAAAATGTTATTAAATTTAATAAATAGACATTTTAATTTGGATTAGGTAACAAGATCAATGTCTTTAGGCAGTATGGTCGTAGTGATGATACAACAGGGAATGGGGAAGATTAAAAGGGTAAGCTGTGTGCAAAAATAAAGTGCCAATAAATGTGTTTGTGATTGAGTGACATTATTGCTCCACTATACAATCTATACAATATACCAGTGCAGTGTAACACGTATGTAAAAGTAACATGTGATCTAGGAATACGCCACTTACTAGCAGCACAGGGGAAATCAGTAAAGGGAACAGCAGACAAGAACTATACAACTAGGTAAAAATCCCAGTGAAGACAGCTATTGTTTTTAACAAACTGCACTTAAGAAAATGCCACCTGCAAAAGGATTAGCCTTATGTAATCTATCATACACTGGCAATTGATGTAAAGAACTCTGAATATGACTGCAAACCGTGAATGAGAAACACTCAGAGCAAAGGTTCTAGTGCTTTTATGACCAGAGGAACCAAGTTCAGTGGTATACTGGCCAGGAGAAGCAGGTTAGAGTTTTCCAGAACAACTTTGCTGTAACTTGTCCATTAGCATAATTGTTAACATATAAAGCTAACTTGTCCTTGTGAATCTTATTCAGGCATGACCCAAGCTGGAGGTAAATTGTTTGTTTTTATAAGTGCTTAATAAACAACATTACTTCTACGCCAGTTTCAGGAATACCTCAGGTACAAGAAAGCAGACTATTCAACTGGTCATAGTGACTCATATCTACATACATACTATGTTTCTTGTTATAAGGGTAATGTAATAGAGTAAAGCTTCTAGGATCTTGAGAGTCTTAGCACATTGTTACATGACTATTGAGATATGTAATAAATGCCTCAACTGCATTATACAGTAAAAAGTACAAATATGCATCAGGAACTTACCATAACATTTATTTTAGATTATCTTTAAAAATACTATCATTATTATCACATTGTCCATAAACAGTAATTTATCCTTAGATAAATGAAATGAATATTTTCAACATACTGTAAGTAGAAACAATACTGGTCCATTCTTGCATAGTTTATAGTAGCCAGGAAAAGACTGTCAACTAATAAAGCCTTTCTGGAAAAATGTAATCTACCTCTGCAAAACTTGCTATTCCAAACATAAATGACAAATTATATGGTTAACATATGGTTGACACTACAACTGTGAATGGATTAGGGTGAACAGAGACAGTATTGACAATGGCTAACCATGGGCATGTGTTTCAGTAAAAAAAATAAGTTACTATAGCTGGTTAATTGGCAAAAATATATGTAATTTGAGTACAAAGAAGTTAAGGAAGACAAACCAAGACTAAAACAAGTTTTGATTAAGCATCTGTGTAAGGAAACACATTTAGTAAGGAAACTGTGCCTTAAGCTAATTTACACTGCCTATTTGACCTGAAATTAAAAGTCATTCAGCCATTCATAGACAATAAAAACTGTTGGAGCTTCACAAATACAAGTCACCATTCTTAAAATGGAAGTGATACATGAATACAACTCACTGTTACTCAAAATCTCAAAATGATTTTTCTTACCTCTAGCAGCTGATCTTTGTAGGTTTATATTCAGATCTGTTTCAGGAAAAAGTGAAATAGCTGGATAAGCAATTCTAAATCAGAAGCAACATTGCTTTAGGAGGTGAATCTTGGAAGCCATGATGAATTTTTTTTCAAATTTTTAGCAAAATGTGCTCTTTTTTTTTTTTTTAGATTATAGCCCTACCATGCATACATATTTGCTTTTTGGCAGCCAGCAAAAGACAAAAAATATTTACTGCCCTAGATTTAAAAGAAAACCATCTTGGAGGATTATGTTTGGGAGAAGGGCACAGAGTACTTTGTATTCCATCTCTTATATATGATGAAAGCACTTTGTCAGTACCGACCACTTGAAGGATGATTTTGTTTACCACCAGAATGAACTTGCCATGAAGGTAGTCTTCCTCTAAACCACTAATGACTATATTGTCTTTTTCTTCAACTTCCTTTCCATTGTAAGAACAACAACTTTTTTCATATTTAGTGAAGTGATCCAGCTGACTTATATTAGCCAACATTTTGTTATGGCACCCCTCTAAAGATTATATCATTTTATTTTTCTGGGATGCATGCTTCCATCTTATACAGTGAGATTTTAGTCTTCCTTATCTTTCTTTTCAGTTGTAGGTAACATACTGAGGTACATATAGAGCCTACTTATTTTTTTATTTTTTTACTGCTATCAGCCCTGCTAGGCTTATAGAAGGTACCTGGTCTGTCCATTGCTCTGGAGAAACTTTCTTGTGGTATACTGATATAGCTGTGGACTACAAAAAATTCTCATTATTTTTAGATAGGTTTCTTGGCCAAAGATTGAGCATATATGGTGACTGAAGAAGGGAAGTAGTACAGAGAACAACCCACTCATCCTGGTGCCTAGTTTCTGAACCAGAAGAAAGAAAATGACAATATGTTAAAAACAATGCACTAAAATCAATGTAGGACACATCACATGACAATTTTATCAGGTGGTTTAATAAGTAACACCCAGATACTGAAGTTGTACTCAAATTTTCATGCCTAAATTTAACTGATTTCTCAAGATTTTATATGTTTCATATAACCTACTATAAAAAACAAAACAAAATTCACAGCAGCTTCCAAATAAAACTTGTAATCCACAAAATGAAGCAGCTTTTCAGGCAAAACAATACAGCCCTGAGCAGGGCAAGCTTAGAAAATTGTGAAAAAAACCCACAGATGGCTCAGCACACTTCAGTTCACTTTATTAAACAGAAACACAGCACATCATATCAGGATCATATAACCTACTATAGCTAAGTCATTCAGATTTAAAGGCATATACCCTATAACCAAAATCCCCTCTTTCTAAAACTATGAAACTATACATGATTATAACAAAACAAAACACACAAGTCTGAGATGAAGAAACCATTTCCTATTAATTATTAATAACTGAAGACACTCAATGCTATAATTTTTATTTATTTATTTAACATTTGTGTACCAGGAAAGTCCAACAAAAAGATCCAATTTTCAGTAGAAAGCCTGGGGAGAAACACTCCAGATGCATGTCTTTGTAACATGGGATGAAACCGGAGCACCCAGAGGAAACCCACACAAATGCAGGGAGGACATGGAGACTCCACACAGAAGGCACCCAGCCTTGAATCGAACTGGAGAACCTCTTGTTGTGAGGCAACAATTCAAACCTCTGCACTACTGCACCATCCTGATCCATCTAGATAATCAACTGGAGCCACTTTAGAACTAACAAACTAGTAAAAAACAGTTTAAAAAATTAATTTATAAGCCTGTGCGAAAGCACCACAAACTATTCATCATAAATGGAAAATGGTTTCTCCATCTCCAATCTGTGTATTTTGTTCTATTTCTTTTTTTTATTTTGCTATATTGCTTGTTAAAAACATCTGTTTTATTTGTTTTCATTTTCATATGATGATGTATGCATTACAGTACACTTTTTTACTGTAAACCAATGTTCATGCTCTACTATATATGTCAAGTACTGTTTATGTCAAAATGAAAACTTTTTTTACATATTCAAAGACTTTTTTAAATAATACAGTATTTCAATCCTTAGAATTATTTTACTTCTAGAACAGACCATATAGGTTTTTATTTCTTTTTCTTCCCCTTACTTCATCCTACAGCACCCTACCCCAGTCCACCACTTATATCACCAGGTCTACTAACCTGCTCCCCACCCCAAAACTTTTTCCATAAGTGCCGGGGATGGCACAGAGTCTAAGGCTATCCTGGGCTTCTGTCTGTCACACAATGCACTGAGGAATTTATTTTTTTATGCCCTACAAGAGTTTCCTCCCTCCCCTCTGGTCTCTTGGTTTCATCTGAAATGAGGGCATGCAATGTGGCATGTTGATGTATCACACCACCTCTGCGACAGCTTAGTTGATAGCCCCTACCCTAATTCCTCTTTGCACTATGTTCCCAACTTCACATGTCTCTGGCCTAGACCAGGGATCATGTAGGGAATGTCATTTTGACTGCCAGCCCCCTAGGATGGTAATAGACCAGCACTTTCCAGCTGCTCCATCATTGCTCGAACCACTAATTAAACCTGGATTGTCTAGGCCATAATCGGGGCTTTATTTCTCTGTGTCATCAGAGCAGCTACCGTATATCTTTCTGTTTTTTCAACTGTCTTCTGCATATAGAAAATTTAACAGGACTATCTTGCTTTACTACAGATTCATTTTGAAACAGACTTGAGGTGTCTGTCTTTTTGCAACTCCTGACTGTCACAACTCTTGTGCCCATTGTTTTCTTACAGAAGGACTGGTAGTGACATTTTCTGCTATAGTAGGATGGATGTTTACAGTTTTTTTGCTATAGTTCACACCCTTCCCTATGACCTTCATAAGGTCTTGCTTCAGTTGTTTTGCCTGGTATTGCAATGCCAGACCAAAAAAGCCCTTCATTTGTTTCTAGGTGATTATCCTAAACCAGTTTTTACTACTTCAGTTTTCTCCATCTGTGGTTGCATTATCCATTATCCTACTACATATTCCACCACTAGATTAATATCCCAGTAATCCCTACTTTGGTCAAGGAACTGGGCTGGTAGGACTCAGAAACCCAGAATAATTCAGCCAAATCTTTTATCCGGGTCTGCCAACATATACACCAGTATTTGTATTTAACAGTGTTAGTGGTGCAACAGGTAGCAGACACTCACAACTGCTGCAGAAGACTGTGGGCTCTATTATCACACCAGGTAGATTGATTACTGACACAGCAGTGCAGCATAAAGGGGTGCTGCACTCCTGAATGTGATGTCCTTTGGATGAGAGATTAAACTGAGGCCCAATCTGCTTGAGTTGGTGGATGTAACAGATTCCACAGCACTTATCAAAAAGAGTAAGGTTCTTTAACTAAAACAGTATTTACAATGCTATTTGCAAACTTACATAGTTACAATTTTTACAGTGCACAATTTTCCATTCCTTTCTGTTATTGTCATACAGTCATAAATATCCTACTTTTCATTATTAAGTTAAACATTTATCTTCATTTTCCTTATCTGACCTCCAATCCTTTTTCTACAACTGTCTATTTTTTTTTCTTAAAATTACTGCAAGTCTCCATTTACTATTAAACATGATTTCATTTAACTTTTCATTCCAAATGTGCCATTGAACGTAAAATAAAATGTTATCTATTTTACTAACATATTCCTTATTTTTATGACTGTCATATCCATATATAATCAAATTCATATTTATTTCATTTACTTAATTTATTTCTTCAAAGAACTATCCTTCACATATTTTTCTACAATTTTGCCACCCTTACACATTGTAAAAAACATGTTCCATAGTTTCTACTTTAGCATGGTATATACAAATTCATTCAGTGATTTTTTTTTATATGGAATATTTTCTTTTACTGGTAATTTATTAATCACTAATCCTGTTATAAAATATTGACATTGCACTTTCTTATTACACCATGCTTTCCTTACTTTTATAACTTTAACTTTTTCATTTGCTAGCTCAGCACAATGATTAACATACCAATATCACATTGTGATATTTTTATACCACACTTTCTATTTCATTAATTTTTATTTTCCATAAATAATTGGATTAATTAATCCTATGCCTCCATCACCTTAACCATTTATACGATTCCACTCTTCAATGGATTCATTCTCTAACCCTATATAAAACAAAACATTATTTATAGTATTACTTTTTCATAACGTATTAGCAACAGATGGGCACTAGCTAAATATGCAATCTTTCCAGTAGAAATGAAGTAATCAAATATTTTTATTAAACATTAGCTTGTATGTTTTCCAAAAACAACAAAGCTCCTTTATTTCATCTGTTACCCTATTCCATTGTTCCTCACTTACATTTTTAGCCCTAAATCCTATTTCAAACACAGAGATTTCTTTCATCATATATATATATATCACCCAGTCCTTTATTTCTTTATTTAAAGTCAGGCCTATTATTTTTAAACATTGATGTACATAACATATAACTTCTTTCATCCAGACTTTTCTTGTAATTAATATAATATCATCTGCATAAGTAAATACAACTGGAATTTTTTTCACTTTATTAGTAATATAAGTAGCACTTTTCATATGCAAATTTACACGTCTAAGACATTTGTAACTAATGCAAAGAATATGCTATTCATAGGACATCCTTGACATATGCCATTCTTTTATCTATTTCTTTGCTAAAGCATTCATTCACTAAAATTTGTACTTTATTTTTCTTATATGCAGAACATGCACTCTTAGTGCACTCACTAATGTTATACTTTACCATAATCAAGTACCTTAAAACCCACTACACTTTCTGCTGATCAACTCCCTGCCGAGTACCTACAAAAAACAGCTGATGCTATTGCTTACCCCATCTCAATACTAATCAATCGAACCATAGTAGAAGCTAAAATTCCCACCATCTAGAAAATATCCTATGTAATCCCACTTCACAAAGGAGGCAGCTCTACTGAATTCCCCAATTATAGGCCAATAGCTATACTCTCTCCACTTGCAAAGATTATGGAAAAATGTATTCGTAGACAACTCATGCACCACCTAATCCAAAATCGCCTTATGGCAGACACTCAGCATGGCTTCCATCCTCATCACAGCACTACTTCAGCCCTCCTAGCCTTTACTAACCATAAGCTCTCTGATTATGTAGCCCAGGCAGGTATGACCCTGACCTTGAGCAGTATCCTACCTTCACCAAGAATGATGCCACAATACAGAGATAAGATGATCAGCTTTAACAATTGGCTTAAACACTGGTGTCATTCAAAGGGGATCCAGTATCTGTCTGCCTGGGATGACATGCTGGACAAGCCACGCTGCGTCGCAAGGGACGGCTTGCACCTGTCACCCCTGGGATTCCGGATATTGGCAAAGGCTCTTGCCACCCCCATAGTGCCTTTTTAGGCAAGGCTCAAATTCTAAACCTTCCACCCTTGAACTCTTAAAAGGAAATAAACTAAGGGTAATGCTGCTCAATGCCAGAAGTCTAAATCTCAAAATGCACGCACTCGAGGCCCTTCTCAGTATGGAGAACATCGATGTCTGTGCTGTGACAGAAACCTGGTTCAAGGCTCCTGAGAGCACCCCAGCTATCAGGTTTTACCTCATATCATGCGTTCTGGCCCCAAAATCAGGAAAATACCAAGAAAGGAGGGGGGGTATCCATATTCATCAAGGACACCCACACCTCAAGACTGGTGGCAACGCATGATGCATCGGAGACCATCCAGGTGCAATTAACCGTAGGCAAGACTGCTCTGCAAATAGTAGCATGTTACAGGCCACCCTCACAAACTCAGGAACCTCACATGGCCTTCCTGAAAACACTAGAGGGGATAAATGTATCACCAAACACCATCATACTAGGTGACTTCAATTACCCAAATATAGACTGGGAACACTACTCAAGCCCAAACACCCTAGCCCAAAAGTTCCTGGAATTCATAAACTCAAATGCCATGGAACAACTAGTCACCATTCCCACAAGAGGAGATAACATACGATCTCATCATCACGAACATGGGAGCACAATGTTCAACACCGAAGTATACCCTCTCTGGTGAGATCAGATCACAACTAATCTCGCTGGAGGTCCTCATCCCACCCCACCTGAAATAAAAAGACCACAGTAAAGAACTTCCCAAAAGCCGACTTCACACTTCTAAAGACTAGTGTGGTCTCCTTTAAGGCCCCGAGCCGGCGGAAAACAGTACTCAAGCCGCTGAATCACTTACAAATGCCTTCTACCAGCACCTGCAGGACTGCATGGATAAGGCAATCCCAAGCAAAACAAAGACTCTTTGTACCAAAGGCAAGCGCCCAGTCTGGTGGACCCCAGCCATAAACAAACTCTACAACAAAAGGAGGAAGCTACTACAAGATAGAGCAAAATCCTTAAAAGGTAAGACACCCTTGATCACTATAAGTAAAAACTAAGAGCTCTCATAAAATCATCCAAAGCAAATTTGAGAGAAAAATAGCTAAAGACTCAAAAGACAATCATAAGGCCTTCTTTAGCTATGTTAGAAACCTAGGAGGAAACTCTCAGATATGCTCAGAACTAGTTCAAAATGATGTGAAGATTACTGATCCTACAGACATTGCCAACATACTGGCTGACAGGTTCAGTGCAAACTTCTCACCCCCTCCCCAAAAGGAGAGATATCTATACCAAATGATTGCAGCCCCCAAACACATCCAGCGACCAAGTGAGAACTGCTCTGTCCAAAGCAAAAAACACAGCATCCATGGGACCTGATGGTGTCCCCGGCTGTGTGCTCCACGAACTCAATGAGGAATTAAACCCACAGCTAAGACAGCTGTTTAATCAAAGTCTTACCTCTGGATACGCACTCCAGGAGTGGCGACTGCAACTGTGGTCCCACTTCACAAAGGCGGTGCCTCCACCGACCCTGGGAATTACCCGCCCATTAGCTTGACAAGCCTTATCTGCAAAGCCATGGAGAGGATCATAATGGACCTCATAAATAAAGACATTGGGAATTTGCAGACTTTGGATCCAACCCAGTTTGGCTTTGTCAAAGGCAGATCATGCCTTTTAAACTTGGTTGACTTCTTCGAGTCACCAAAGCCATTGATGAGGGAAAGGCAGTCCATACAGCCTACCTCGATCTGGCTAAGGCCTTCAATACAATACCCCACTCGGGTATCATTGAAAAACTCATCAGCTTAAATGTTAACCCATACATCACAAGATGGGTTGCAAACTGGCTGAGTGACAGAACCCACAGGGTCAGAGTTGCTGGCGCCATGTCAGACTCAAAGCCTGTCACAAGTGGTGTCCCACAGGGCTCAGTCCTGAGCCCACTCTTGTTTGGCATCTACTTTTCTGAAGTACAAGCAAACACAGGAGGGTTATGGCTGACAAAGTTTGCAGATGACTGCAAACTGGGCGCCATAGTAGAAAACACATCTGACACAGATATCCTTCAGAAGGGTCTCACAGAAACGGATAACTGGTGCCAGAGCCACGGCCTAAAGTTAAATGCCAAAAAATGCATAGTCATACCCTTCGCGAAAAACAAGGTTACCCCTAGCTACCAAATAGGAGGCAATCCACTGAGCACAGAAGAAGTTATCAGGGACCTGGGACCCAGGTTGATAGTAGTCTGTCATTCGACACCCATGTAGCTAAAGTAGTTAGGAAGACCTTCTACATTGCCCACCTTATCATGAAGGGATTCTCATCTAGATCAAGGGAGGTTATAGTCTCCCTTTACTCATCACTCATCAGACCAATGATTGAGTACAATGCCCCATTTGGAATGTATCTGACCCGACACTTGCAGCAGCTGGAGAGGCCACAAAAGTTCCTCACCAAAAGGATAAAGGGTCTCAAAAATCTATCCTATGCTGCCCGACTGAAAGAACTCCAGCTCTATTCAGTCACTTACCGCTGCTCAGAGGTGACCTTTGCCTAACATACAAGGCCATGTCAAACCCAGATTTGATGAATATGCTTCACCTCAAAAATCTAGATCCATCAGAGCCACAAGGGCGGAGACTTAAACCTCGACACGGCTATTAATAGGACGTGCTGGAGGGATAGATTCATCACCCAAAGACTCCCTATGCTGTGGAACAGAATCCCGGTACATGTGAGGCAGAGCACCTCGCTGGCCTTGTTCAAGAGAAATCTTGACCAATGGATGGGAGATCGCAGATATACCCCAGGGATTACCTCAGTGTCACTGCTCGACAGAGGCACAGCAAAATAATGGGTATAGTTCCCCAAACTAAAGGGGTGGCGTAAGCCACAAAACGATGGGCTAGGCTTGTAAATGCCCTCGGGCAGATAGCCTAGTATGAACCTATGAACCTATGAACCTAAACCATAATCGCAACAATAATTATATATCCTCAGCCCTCTTTTTGGATCTTTCCAAGGCATTCGATATGGTTGATCACCAACTTTTAATCCACACCCTGCAAACATTCTGTCTAGATACTGGAGCCCTCCAGTGGTTTCAATCCTACCTGAATGGTCAACAGCAGGCTGTCCTCTGGCAGAACAAACTCTTTAACCTTCTACCTAACACCCTTGGAGTACCACAAGGCTCTATACTAGGGCCCTTGCTGTTCTCCATTTTCATTAACGAACTTTATACTGTCATCCCAAAAGTCAGCTGTATCCAATATGCTGATGACTCTACTCTGATTTACTCAGCCACATTTCCAGTAGAGTTATGGTCAGCTACCCAGACCACCTTTAATTCAATAGAAAACTGGCTTTCTGAACATCGTCTGATCCTAAATCCCAAAAAAACTAAAATGCTGTTATTTTCACCAACACGTAGGTCTACCGCTTTCACCTTTACCATAAAATCAAATGATGGCACAATAATCTCCCCTGACCCATCTACAAAACTATTAGGTGTCATCATAGACAATAATCTAAAATTTGACCTACATGTTAACCAAACTATCAAAACCATCAATAAAAAACTAGGGTCACTTTACAGAATAAAAGCCTTCCTGACCTCTCCAGCTAAAATTGCAATAGCTCGCTCTCAACTTCTTTCAACCCTTCTGTATGCATCCCCTCTACGCTCGAATTTAAACAAGACTGTCCTTAACAAACTCTCAGTTTGCTACAACCACATTGCCAGGTTTGCCACTGGGCTGCCTTTTAGGACACATCATTGCATCAGTCTAAATCAGCTTGGGTGGCTTGAAACTACCCAGCCTAATCCAGTATAACCAACTGATTATGGCCTATAAAATCCTCTATAATCCGGACAATACTCCTGCACTTAAAAATATTATCACCCCCCATAACAATCCTAGACTGCTTCGATCCTCTAACAAACTACTAATTCAAACTAGCAAAATTAATAACACAGCCGGTGATTCTCTCTTTGCAAACTCTGTAAGTAGATCCTGGAACTCTCTTCCAGCTGATATTACCTTACTTTCCACCTTAGGTCAATTTAAAACTAGACTCAAACAAAATTTGTCACTTAACTGGCTATGTCAATGTATCAAGCCTGGCTAACTCTCTCTAGAATGTGTAAAAATCTGTTAACCAGTTTACTGTGTAATTTAATTTAATCCTGACGTGCTCAGGATCAACTGTAACCTGTGGAACTAACTTGCTTATTTATGTAATCTCTGTAAATAGTCTGTTTGTAATATGTAATGCTGGTATTATGTATTGCTGTATCTGCTTACCCTTGGAGCTTTTCTCCCCGGGCCTCCGCTGAAAATGGACATGCATCCAGTCGGACTATCCCGGTCAACAAATGTAAAATAAAATAAATAAAAAAAATAAATTATCCACAAAAGTAAATGTTTTACTGTATCAAATGCTTTATTTAAATCTCATATCATAATGTTGGTTTTATCAATCCTGTTTATAATAGCATGGACAACTTCCCTTACTATTAGTAATAATTCCTGACATCCCTTTCCCTTCAAACTATATATACTGTCGTCCATAATGCATTTCATTCTATATTCCATTCTCTTCTCAGTTATTTGCATTATTCAATGGTATAGGTCTCCAATTATTGATTTTATTTTATCTTACTTTTTCCATACACATTTAAGTATACCACTGCATGATTCTTTATACAGAAACATTCATGTTATCACTCATTCATAACTTTTAAGAAGTTTTTTTTCTGGCAATCCATAAAATTCTCATAAAATTGGTATCCATTTCCATGTAATCCTGAAACCAATTGAAAATTAACTTGCTCAAGTACCTTATCTAATTCATATAAGGAAATCTTGTTTTCCGGTTCTTTATTTTTTTTCTTCAGCTAATTTTTAATGTGCAATTCTTTTTGTATTTTCTTAATATATTATGATTTTCATAATTTGTTCCTGTGATGCACTTACACCTTCTCTATCACCTTTCATTTCTCTCATTATACTAGTATTCTCTTTAACTATACTACTCAAATAATCTGGTACATCTTCTCTTTTACCTTGTAGGTAATATCTTTGCTTAAGTAATAATTCTTTCATTTTCTTTCATTCTTTTCATAAATCCTCCATTCTATCACATCATTTTCTCTAGCATTTCTTTTCAAATCCTTTAAAGTATCTATACTAATTGTTTTATAATTTGGTTTTCTGCTTTCCTTACATCTGACTACTATTCTAAAAAATTTTTTATATATTTTTCTTTAAAAGCTAGCCATCACTCAGAACAATATTTATAACACACTTTAGATGTCCCAAATGGCACTAATGGAACTGCGAGAGAATGGAAATGTGATCTTTCTATAACTGCACACTTATTTTCTTTCCATTTTCATCCCATAATTTCTCATGCATTCCTTTTATTCCTTTTCCCAATTTAGTGTACTCCTTATTTACCTATACCCTATCCATATGGCTGAGTGATCTGAAAAGCGTGATACAAGTGTTTCTCCAGTGGCGGCTGGTGACTTCAAATCAAAGGGGGGCTGCAGGAGACAGCGGAATGGGTGGGGTCAAGGGGAAGGGGTGTGGCCAACCAGAAAGGGGAGGAGCTATGCTCAAAACTACAAAAACTAACTTTAATTAAATACGCTGCCCTGGGTGGCAAACCATCATTATGAGAGTCCAATCAAGACAAAAATAAGTGTAGAAGAATAAAAATATTTCAAAGCATTGGCTGCATGACAGCTTACTTAATATTTAGATGGAAACAAAAGGTTGTGAGGCATGAAAAAATAAATTACTTTTTAAATGCATTACTGGAATGCCAGTCAAAATCAAGTACAAGCAAAACCAGAAGCACTCAACTCAAACCACTTCTCCTTGCACTGCAGTTCTAATTATAATTTATATTCAGCTTTATTAAAGTGCCAAGTAACATGCTGAAAGTAGAAATCTCTGTGATGCCCCACTTGTAAAAATGTTTCTTATCCAAAAAGACCTGCTGCCTGACAACTATCTACTTGTTTCATGGGGAAAACATGTAAGTAAAAATGAAAAGCAAACAAGAAACAAGCTCAAGATACATTGCTTAAAGGATTACTGTACAGGTTATGGACCACACATGACTGGCATTCTGTTTAGTTTACGGGTAAAGTCTGTAGAGATGACTGGAAGTCTCCAACAAGTGTAATGAGCTTTTTAAAATAATGGAATCCTGTCCTTTAATACCCAAGGCTTATACATTATCTAGTCAAGTATTCTCTGCATGGCAACAACAGAAAGGCTTTCAATGTTGGCAATTAACAGTATGCTTATTAAAAGCTTATTTGCATCTTACGATCTCAGACAAGCTTACATTATGGTCATTAAAGCATTGCTACTTAAACACAGAGCAACAGGCACTTTGAGTAATAAGCATAAATCAACAGTACAAAAATATGACAGAAACCAGACCTTTCTGCAAAATCAAGGACAGATGAAAAGCCACTGTAGTACTTGTGTCTACCTTGGATGGGGGGCACACTGCACATTTACACTGCATAACTACTCCTTGCCTTGCTTGGACACATGCAGAGTCAGTACATGGTGGAGTGGGGTGCAACAAGTATGTTACAATTTGAAATGTTTCTGGCTGACTGTGATGGCCCTGACATGTGTCATACCTCTCAACCTCAGAGCAAGAAATCTGGACAAAGCCATACACAGAAGTGGGACAAATGCCCACAAATAAGGACAATTTTTAAATATTGCTCTAATAAACTTAGAAAGATAATAGAATAGGTCTTGCATTAGTATGACTTTTCTGAAGGGTATAAAATCTGAAACTCAAATGTCTGTCATTATTTTCTAACTTCAGTCTTTAGTGATTTGTCACTAATTTGCCAAAAACACAATTTTATGAAAAATGGACCAAATGTGATGCAAAAATATAAAATAGCCACACAATACAGCTGGGAACCTGTCAAAGAAGGGACACTTTAATATTAGTTCTGCTAACTTGAGCAGCTGACAAAATAAAAGAATCTACATGCATTTCAAGTAATCTATAACTTTGATTATTACAGTTATTTCTTAATTGTAAACCCTCCATGTTTTCTTCCAAAATTGCTATTTTATGGAGGGATTATTGGGGGAAAAGCAACATTTTAAGCCAAAATCGGAGACAGTTGAGAGGTTGGCTATGCCTAATTCTATAAAGCAATTTATTTGCATGTACCTCTCAACCTGTTAATGCAGTAAATCTGAACAAGGCCAAATGTACTGGGGCAACATATAAACAGTACTAAAATTGCTTTTGTAGAAATTGAGACAGTTGATAGAATAACAGTTCTTACTTTTGCATGCATTTTTCTGAAGGTTATGAAGTCTGAAACTCAGTGTATCATTATTTAGTGACTTAATTTCTAAATGATTTGCCAGAAAACTACAAATTGTATGAAGAACAAACCAAAAATAAGAAGCAAAAATCTATTCATTCTTTGAAAATCTGGACAGTTGGGAGGTATAGTTCAGCTGGGCCTGTCTGAGTTTGCTGCCCTTCCCCCCTGACAAAATCACGGTTGAATGGAGCCTCTGAAGCCATTTCAATGAACCATTACTTGGCTATTTCACTCCATTTACCATAAACACTAATGTGCATACTGCTTTACTTGTATGAGGAGTTGGGCTTCATTTGAAAGTTTTATTTTGTATTTTACAGCACAAATACTAAGTCATCTACTAAACAAAGCAATGCAGTGTCACAATAAAAACTTAGCATTAAAACTTCTCTGCCCTTGAAACTCACATTCATTGAAACAGCATTGAAACCCACATTCAAAGAAAATACATTTTGCCAGTGGCAGATAAAGATTAATTTTGGGCTGTTTTCAAATCATAGGCCCCTTGCATATGAAACATACATGTGCTCTTTGATACACCTTCCTCATTGTACTAAATTATATTCCTTGTACAATATATTACAGTTGTTAGAGGGTGTTTTAAATTTGTTTTGAACATTTTTCCAGTAAGCAATGAAACAAAATGCATGCACCCATAATGACAAAACTGCCCAGTTCAGAACATTTATCATAAAAGTCTACTCAGACTTCCGCAGTCCACCATTATCAGTAAATATGCACAATTCTACAGTCAACCGTTATCAGTAAATATGCACAATTCTACAGTCCATTATCAGTAAATATGCACAATTCTACAGTCCACCATTATCAGTAAATATGCACAATTCTACAGTCCATTATCAGTAAATATGCACTCTCTGAAGAAGTAAAAGTCATCTAAATAATTCCACATTAAAGAAATCTGTAACTAATGAAGAGGTTGCTGCTAGCAAACACCTTTATATTTCATGGTTTCATTGAAAAATAAAGTGCCTGTTGCCCCTCAGGAATAAATTGGCTATATTACATTAAAAATGATAAGCTAGTAATATTGCAAGAGATGGATGGCAAACTGATAACGGACTCATAGTTAGTATTTTCACCAAGGAGAACATTCTCAATACAGCAGCATCCACCCCTTGTGGGAGTAGAACCCACAGCCTTCTGCATCAAAGGTAAGTACACAACTTGTTGTGCTACTAACAAGGTAAACCAACTTCACTTAAGCAGCACTAAACTTCTGTTCCCCTGCAGCTCTCAGCTCCTTGTAAAATCTACTCAATACTCAACTTCGCAGCACAAGAAAACTGGAAAAAGCCAAAATGTATTGAGGGGGTCAAAAGCCCAAAAACCAGGGACACAAACATTGCTTGTATAATCTTGGAAAGTTGCTAGAACCATACATTTTATTGCCAAGTTTCCTGTGCAAAACAGAGCAACATACCACTACGCCAAATCAGCTGCTTTGTAAAAGAGGAAGACTGAAACTTAAATGGCTATCATTTAGTGAATTCAGTTCTCACCATAGCTGTCAACCTCTTAGTACAAAACACCTGGACAAACCCAGTAATGAGGGAATACAGCCCTCAAACATTCAGTGAATTCAGTTCTTGCCATAGCTGTCAACCTTAGCACAAAAAACCTGGATGAAGCCAATAATGAGGGAATACAGTCCCAAAAATAGGGACACATTTCAAATATTCATCTTATAAACTTAGAAAATTGCTAGAATAAAAGGTTGTGTTACTATGTATGCTAGAATAAAAGGTTGTGTTACTATGTATTTTCTGAAGAACATGAAGTCTGAAATTCAAATGCCTGTCAATTTTACTGCTGACAGAATAAAAATTTTCAGCAGAGACCCAGGGAGAAATACTGCAGACACATCTTTGTAAAATGACAGGGCGCCAGAGCAAATCCACACAAACACAGGGAGGAGATGCAGACTCCACACAGAAGGCACCCCAGCCAAGAATCAAACCAGAAAACCTATAGCTGTGAGGCAACAATACTACCACTGCACCATCAAATATGCAAGGACTTAAACATTCAGATTCCTGAAGTCTGAAATTCAAATGCCTGTCAATTTTATTTAACATTTGTTAATCAGGACAGTCTGACTTGGAACAAAAAAAAAAAAAAAAAAAAAGAAAATCATCAGAGGCCCAGGAAGAAATAATGCAGACATGTCTTTGTAACATGGGAGGACACAAAAGCAAACCCACACAAACACAGGGAGAAGATAAAGACCCCACAAAGAAGGCACCCCAGCCAAGAAGCAAACCTGAGAACCTGCAGCTGTGAGGCAACAATGCTACAACTGCCCCATCAAATATCAAGCATTGCAACATTTACAAAACCACAGATATTATGAGGAACAGATCAGATCAAACATGAGGCAAAAATCTGCAGTTTTTTTTCCACAAATGGTGGTGGGTAGGGAATTAAGGTCTTTAACACCTGCATACAAGGTACAGGGTTCAAGCCAGAGGTATTCCCTCACACACACACACAAACACCTGTAGTAGCAAACCTCAAAAACTAAATGTACTGCACTGGGTGCCAAACAGTTGTCATGAGAGTCCAATCAAGACAAAATGAAGTGTAGAAGAATAAAAATATTTCAATGCATTGGCTGCATGACAGCTTAATATCTAGATGGAAACAAAAAAAGTTGTGAGGCATGAAAAAATAAATTACTTTTTTAAATACATTAATGGAATGCCAGTCAAAATCAAGTACAAGAAAAACAAGCAGCACTCAACTCAAACCACTTCTTGCACTGCAGTTCTAATAATTTATATTCAGCTTTATTAAAGTAACAAGTAACATGCTGAAAGTAGAAATCTCTGATGCCCCACTTGTAAAATGTTTCTTATCCAAAAAAAGACCTGCTGCCTGACATCTACTTGTTTCATGGGGAAAACATGATCAAAGTAAAAAATGAAAAGCAAACAAGATACATTGCTTAAAAGGATTACTGTACAGGTTACAGACCACGCGATTGGCATTCGGTTTATGGTTAAAGCTCATGGAGATGACTGTCTGTAAGTCTCCAAGTGTAATGAGACTCTTAAAATAATGTAATTCTGTCCTTTATTACAAATACTGGCATATGCATTTCAATACCCAAGGCTTATACATTATCTAGTTAAGTATTCTCTACATGGCAACAGAAAGGCTTTCAATGTTGGCAATTCTTTAACAGTATGCTTATTAAAGCTTACTTGCATCTTGCAATCTCAGCCAAGCTTACCTGATGGTCATTAAAGTATTGCTACTTAAACACAGAACAACAGGCACTTTGAGTAATAAGCATAAATCAACAGTACAAAAATATGACAGAAACCAGACCATTCTGCAAAAATCAAGGACAGATGAAAAGCCACTCTAGTACTTGTGTCTACCTTGGATGGGTGGGATTCTCTGCACATTTACACTGCATAACTACTCCTTGCCTTGCTTCGACACATCCAGAGTCACTACATGGGGGAGTGGGGTGTAACAAGTATGTCACAGTTTGAAATGTCTCTGGCTGACTTGTGATGGCCCTGACACATTTGTCATATCTCTCAACCTCAGAGCAAGAAATCTGGACAAAGCCATACAAAGAAATGGGACAAAGGCCCAAAAATAAGGACAATTTTTAAAATATTGCTCTTATAACCTTAGAAAGCTAATAGAGGTCTTGCATTAGTATGAATTTTCTGAATGGTATGAAATCTGAAACTCAAATGTCTGTCATTGTTTTCTAACTTCAGTCTTTAATTATTAATGAGGCAGATGTCTGAGAAAAACTATGTCCATGATGGCTGCTGCAAGTTCCCCATAACAAGCATGTTCAATGATACGGAGAGCAAGAATGGTCAGGTCTATATTAGATTGTTGAAATGGCATTACAGCGAATGCCATTTCAACAACACATAAAGAGCGAAATGCTTAAACAGTGAAACCTCAGGCCTGAGCCGTGACATTGCCCTTTACCCCACTGTAGTGCGATCTCAGAGTTGGTATATTTAGTTAGGGGGGGTGTGCGGGGCACAGCCCCCTGCATTGGGGGGTGTGGGGAGAAAAGCCTTCCACTTTAAATAGTTTTAACTAGTGTGTTTTGATTTGTTGGTCTACCGATTTTTTTTCCCTAGGAAAAAAAATCTGTGACCTGGGGTTTTGCTGTTTTACCATTTTGCTTTTTATTTTGTCGAAATGGCATTCGCTGTAATGCCATTTTGACAATGTACTATAGACCCGATTGGTCAGTTATACACATAACAAGGATGGCCAATGATAAGCACACACCTTTGTGTTCACGAAGGTTGGTATTTCATGCATCCCATGCAAATCCATTTTGAGGACAATAGATCTATAATGCAAGTATTGTGTCTCTGTCCACATTATAGCATTTAACTATGTCTCTGTCATGGAGCTGATGGCAGTTAAGGCATGGTTAGGATCCATCTGTAATGTGGAGGGAGAAGACATGCACAATGACAGAAAATGGTTGCAAGGATGACCTTAAAGAAATATTATTCTAATGCAAATACTGCTCCTAGCATCATAGCATGGCAGTTTGTTCACCAGGAAATTATAGTCTACATGCTTTCTATCCAAATGGGCTCTTTATCTTAATTTTATACATTTTTGAATCATACCACCATGTTGCTTAACCTCATTTGGATTTACAGTTACAGTCTTTTCCATGGCATTGCTCATTTATATATCATTACACAGTCATTTATATTTGATGCCAACTGGCTATTTTCTCTGGTAGCATGATCACACTATATATGTTTCTGAATCAGTGCCACCCATGTTGCCACTTGTCACTCTATTTTTGAATAACACAATACATTAGTTTTTCCTGAATCCTGGCCACATACACACACACACACACACACACACACACACACAGTTTTGCCATATATTCAACACTTACCTGTTCTACATTCTACCCAACGTTAGATCCAACCCTTCAGCGCAGTACGACTCGCGAGTAGATCGCATCCAAACCCTTTCCCGACGAGACTGCAGCTCCTATTCCTGCTGCTCCTGTTGCAGTCCGGCCGCGCTGTATAATCCCAGCGTGTCTGTGCACGTTAAAGTGCACAGACACCTCTTCGCGTTTCCCTATCAGTCCTGCCGGACTGCCGTGAGCATGCGCATACAGTAGACCAGTAGTCTGGTCTACTGCGCATGCGCGTAGTCCGCGAAATTTAAAACTTTTTTTTTCATTTTTTTGCGTTCTTTTAGTTTTGAGGGGGCTGCAGTCCGGCAGTCTGATAGCACGGGCCGCCCCTGTGTTTCTCCCTTAGCTGTATTTAAACCTTGTGATATAATAAAATGATATATTTCAGCCTTAACCAGGAACACAGACCACAAATTCACCAACTAATAAATAAATGAAGAACAAAGAAGCTCACGAGAGAAACCAGAATTTTAATTGAGCACTTTGGTCAGCTTTTCAGCTTGACTTCATCAGAATACAAACACCATCCAGTGCTTTTCTCCTTAAATACATATAAAATCACATGACATTAATTACCACAGCCATTTAAAGTTGTAAGACATTGAATGCAGATGTTTTTTTTTAAAAACTAAACACCAAAGTTAATACAATAACTTAGGCGCAGAGGGAGAAAAACACATACCCCTTGTTCTAAGGTGAATATATATTTTTTTATTTTTTTTTATATTTTTTATAAAAATCAAAACTAACCCCGAGTTTAATAAATATATAAGAGGTAAATGTATATATAAAACACTTGCTTAAAGATACATAAACCAAACCATATATAAAAAGGACCATACTAACTATATGTACAATTTGTGACCACCCTAACTATATCCACACAACTAATTAATGTAGTTGAACCTTTCAAAATGATTGTGTTTTAAAACTGCATATCTATCATAACTATTCTCTTTTATTTCAGTCTTATATACATACATGTCCACAAATTATTAATCAAAATCTTTAAATTGCTACATTTTATAACTTCAAAAGTTTTGTTGACATCATTTCCTCTCTTCTTCTTTTCCCTCTCTAATCACAATTAAAATCTCCAGTTAATATTATATTCATATTAATTATTACATAATCCAGAATTTTATGAACTATATTTTCCCTTTCTTTACTTGTAGCATAGGTAAACTTTGCTATTATTCTATATACCTGATTATGCCATCTGATATCTACAATAGTTAATCTTCCCATCATTACCAGTGTTATATTCAATATTTTCACTGACTTCCTACAAAGTACAATTATGCTAGAACATAGTTACTTTCCTAGGTTCCATAGTGTATCTCCTTCCCTAAGTTTGATTGTAATCTCTCTTCTTGTGTCAAAAATCTTACATCTTCTAATATTATTATGTTAACATAATACGTACTCCATCAATTAAAGATGCCCATTCTTCTACTTATATTTTTAATACTATTTAAATTTACTGAAAGAACTCTGATTATCATTGTCTATGTTGTAGATTATCATAAATTATATAAATTTGGAATATTTATCTCATTTGTTCTGTCCATTTCCTTTCTTTTTTCTCTTTTAGACTTATCCATTTAAACTTTTTTCTTTCTCTTACTGTTTTGCCAAATTAATTCTTTTTCCTCTTACTATTTTTCCAGTTTACATCTTCCCCATCACCTATTTCATAACCATCTTCTGTACTATCAATTTTCATTTTTCTTTTTATCCTTGTCTGCATTTTTACCCTAAACTTGCTTCTCTAGTTCCTCTTTATCTTTTATTAGAACTGTTTCTTCTCTACATATTCTATCCTCAATTATGTTTTCTTCTTCTTCATCCTACTGCTCTGAATTACAATTTGTCCACAAGTGCCCAATTTTGTTACATTCATAACATTTCGATTCACATTGCATCATGACCTGTTTCCCCACATGTATAAAATTTCGGTTCTATATTACAACAGTGAATGCTTAAAATAGTAAAAGCTGTATAATAGACCCTTAAAAACTGAAATGGCAAAATGAGGAACACATGGAACAGCAATTTTTTTCCCAGGGAAAAAAATTGCTGCTCCGGAAAAAAAAAAGCACAACATAAAGTGGGGGGCTGTGCCCACCACACCCCCCTACTTAAATATACCAACTCCAAGTTAACACCACATTGGAGGAAATGGCAAAGTCCTGAAAACGGCTAAGTGTTTTTTTTCCCTGGGAAAAAAATCACTGTTCCGTGTGTTCAGGATTTCATGGTTTTGATTTAAAATGGTCAATCAAACAGTATTCGCTATTTTAAGCATTTGCTGATATAATAAGGAGCCAATATTTCCTCTTTATTGCTATTTTAAGCATTTGCTGATATAATAGGGAACCAATATTTCCTCTTTATCGCAGTTACTTATCAAATAATATTTTCCACAAGAAAAAAACATATTTTAGGTTGTCACCAACATTTTCAAACACCCCTGGTACCTTCTGCATTTATCATACTAGAGATATGAGCATTTTTTCTTTCTCTGTTTTCAATACAATATGACAGTCCTGTCCAACAACCCATAGTCATCTGTTATCATAAACTTTACTAATGTCCACACAATATTTGGAAAGTTTGCAAAAATGTCTCTTTAAAGTATCTTTTTCATCTTCAATTTGAAATTGAACATGCATTTTCTTTTTTGTTTCTCTGTGAAATGCTTTATCCACATAAGTGTTCCATGGATTGCAGTTCTTTTTTCTTTTCATAATTCCAAACACATTTCAGAAAGAACCAGTTTCAAAAATAATGTCACAAAATGTCTCTTTGTGAATATGAATAAAATATTTTGCCTCATGAGCCTTCATGCCCTATGGGGCCATTAAATTATACTAGATGTCATACCTGTTCATTTTCTTTCTTCCTTGTTCTGAATTCTTACCGTGAATGTCTTGTTCTTGTTACACATTTCCTATCATCTATTATCACTTTCCCTGCAGATTCTTTAACAGTCTTGGTGTATGACTTTTCTTTTTTTCTGGCAGTCTTCTTTTAAAATGGATTCTGAGTTTTCCATTTGGATTTTGTCCATAGTTTCATCCCATGAAACATCTTTTACACTCTCTGGCTTGCTCTGCAACAACAATTCAAGCAAAATATAATCCCACAACTGCCCTGCACACCTGGAGTGGTGCAATAAAACACCCATCACTGTTTTATTTAAATGTTTACTTCTGATGAAACAAAACTTTTTCTGAAATAGCTCCTTAAAATCCTGTGGAGGATAGAACACCACACCAACATTTGCCTTTGTGCTTTCTGCCATCATGGATCTCCTTGAGTGCTGTTCTCCCAGCCAACACTGCACTGGGATCAAAACAAGCACTATCCTTATCAGTAGGGGGTTCTTCATCAAAACCCATATAACATTTACACTATTTACATTTTGTATAACCTACTTACATTTATTTACATGGTCACATCTAAATTTTTACCTTTATATACATTCACTTTTTTTTACTCACATTCTTAAGTTCCCCTACTTTTTTCCATAACTAGAATTATATTTTTTCAATATTTCTGACTGTATCCATCTTCAATTAAATTTAGTTTCATTCAGTCTTTCATTCCAAATAATCCATATTATACAAAACAATTTTCTATCCACAATTTTACATCTTTTTCTCTATTGCCATAATAACCAAAGTCTATAATTTCCATATTTATATCCTTTATAACATTTAAACCTTTATAATTTCATTCTCAAATATTTTTGATGATATATTTACCCTTTCATACTTTAGAAAAAGATGTTCTGTTATATCCACCTCACCACAGTAATTGCAAACTCTTTCTTCTCTTTTTTTCCCCCATGGTATATTTACTTTTACTGGTAATTCTTATTGTTATTCTTCCCAGAAAATCTGCACTTTTATAATATATTTTGAATCACTCTATCCTTGCTTTTATTGTTTTTAATTTTCCTTTCTCTACATGTTTCCATGAATGTATGTGTATATATATATATATATATATATATATATATATATATATATATATATATAGGGTCTATATTATCATATCACACGCTCAGAAGAGCGGAAGACAGATAATCGACCCCATGTAAGTGAAAGCTTACAATGTTGAAACTTCAGAACAGTGATTATTTTCCAATGGAAAACTATCACTGTTCCGAAACAAAAAAAATTAAAAAAAAAAAACAGTTAAACATTACTGGCCCTGTACCCCCACATCCCCCTACTAAATATACCAACTCCGAGATCTCACTACAGTGCCAAAAAGGCAAAGTAGCGAAAGCAGCCAAACATATTCTTTCCTAGGGAAAGAATTCTCTGAAACGCCACTTCACTATTTTGCCTTTTCGCGGTTTACTGTTAGACAAAGATGCATTCGTCAACCTGTGTCTGCATACGTGTCTGCAACGGTGTAATAGGAAACCTATATATATATATATATATATATATATATATATATATATATGTGTGTGTGTGTGTGTGTGTGTGTATGTATGTATATATAAATAATAGTAATTATTCATTATACTCTTGTTCCATTCTGTTCTATTCTTTTCTCTCTTACATATATCTAATTTCCATAAAATAATTTTGTCTTGATATTCTTTCATTTCCTGGCACAAATATCCCTTTGCTTATTTTAAGTTTTTCACCTTGTCCCAAATTTCTTTGTACTTTTGTTTTATTATTAATGCTATTAATCCTTTATTATTTTCCTTTAACCATATTAACACCTTATATAAATTCAGCAATGCAGCACAAACAATAGGATTAATCAATCCTAATTTTCCATCTTGTTTTCTTATATATAATACACCTCTTTTAATCAGATTTAGTCTGGATCCCCAAATAAATGAAAATATAATTAACAATAATTCTTTCTCCTGTCTTATAGGCACCATCATTACAGTCACTAAATATCAGAACCATAAAAAAACTTCCAATATTTCAAGACTTATTAACTCCAACCTGACATACCCACTTCAGTACATTCCAATTAATGCAATGTATAAAACCCACTAGAATATTTAAAGGCATAAGTGATGTCCATCTGTATCTCACCAGACTGTCATCAGTTAATGTGATGTCCCTCACTATCCTGGATAAGTAACTAAGGAGCTTCAATCCTTACTACTTACTCCAATGTGAGACTGTCACTTAAACAGGAGTAATATTTCACACTTTTCCTGTAAGAATACAAAAGTGACATGCTCTGTTTTCCTGGGACTGGATTATATACCTCTGTCCACCCCAAATGTATTTTCTTATTACACACTTCAGAGAAATATGTCCCAATTTATGACGTCTGATACACTTACACTCAAAGTAAATTTAAATCTCACATATCCAAACACTTCTGGGAAAGCCTGACACAGATTTCCAGCTGTGTCCCTTCCCCAAAATAATACAGTAATGCTGTCACCAAACAGAGTGTCTCCATGCCCTTCTAAAGGAGTGTCCAGTTGTGAAAATTAATGATAGCTATGATCATAAGTCACCAGGCCTTTGAGGTGAACTGGGGAGTCTCAAACGGGTATAAACAGTCTCTAATCTCTAAAGAAAAACATTGATTTCCAGTCACAATGTAAAGTAATGAAAAGCATTTAATAATAAGTAAAATGATTACAAGAATGTAAATCAGTAGCTTTCAGTGAACACTAAAACTCAATCACCGGAAATGTAAAATTAAACTGTAGGATACGAGTCCATTATTCTAGAAAAACTCTATTTTAATAACTAAGCTTTCCTAATCTAACTAAAGAATAATGTCCCTGATCTAATCTAACAGATAACAGCAAGGCCAACTCAGGCTTACAATTTTAGTGAGTTCTCTTTCATGGGTGTCCACTGACTGCACAGCACTGTAACTGACTGTACTTCACAAACTGCTCAGCACTAACTGACAAACTGCAGTCTCAACTGTCTTATTTTAAAACAACAGCTGTTTGAAATCAGTTCTCTTCCTGTCAATCAGCTGTTTAAATAATCACTTAGCATCCAGGAAAATACTAATGACATCACTCACTGTTCAGTTGATTCTCCACAGTACATTAGGATGTCCCACTCAAACAAGTGAAATTAGAAATGCATCAAAACACCAATAGATTCTCTAAATATTCTGTATAAACAGGGAAATACTTAACATTTTAAAACGTATTTACATTTTCAGAAGTAGACATGATGGCATACCATACAAGTTAATCCAGAATATACACAAATCTCCTGCCAGACATGCTAACACAGATGACAGTGTTTTCATTTTCTTCACAGCATATAAATACTCTTAGGAAGACTAAGTAGCAATTATACATATATTAAATATTAAAATATTTTTAAAATGTAGTATAAATATATGCAACACTGAATGCGTAACAAAAAATATAGAAATTGTTTTGTTAATACCAGGTAAATTATTGGCATCCATAAGGATCTGCCATATTATTTCTCTATATAAAAGAAAAGTTTGGCAGTCCACTTCATACCGTGTTAAATCAATCTTTTCAAAAATACAAAACTTAAATTTAATAAAATTACTAAAAACATAGCATGTTTGGCTAAGGCACTTTTGCAATCCTTTTTCTTTACACTATAATTGTGTTGCCACCCCTACTTTCTTTCCCTGCAAGAAATAATTTTGGTTAAACCACATTTTTTTAGTTTTTGTCTTTATTCATTTCATAAATCATGTTTTCTTTCACAGTGTCTTTCATTATCTGTTTTAATTTCCTTAAATGTTTTCTGACTATTTTTTTTGAACTTGTGCCATTCTAAAAAAAATATTTTATACTTTTCCTTAAAAGTTATCCACCAACTTGTCCAGTTATCATAAAACCTTCTCATGATTATATGATCAACCTATAATTATCTAATCCTTTGCCTGCCTTTCTCATTTAAGTCTGTTTCATTTATTCTTTTAATATCTCTACTTATTTTTGTATACCCCTATTTTCCCTGAATCTCTATCCATACTACCACATGATCTGAAAAGCCTGACTTTTATTCCTTTGTTTAAAGTTTGCAAACTTTTTAAAATCAAAAAGTAGTCAGTTACTGTTATCAAGTTCCCTCTTTTCTAACTCCATTGTTTTCCATCCCATATGTATAATTTTCTACTTTTCAGGATCCCTGTTATTGCCTTAACATCATCTCCTTCTTTTCTCCTTCCTCTTAAATCACAGTTAAACCCCCTTCCTACTATAATTTACATGTTAACTCTCACATTATCAAGTATTTCCTTAAACACAAACTCTTTTTTGCATGACACGTGCAAATACTTGAATAATTCTATATACTTGCTTTTTCCGTCTATCACCCAGTACTGCTCTTCTGCCTACTATACCCAATTTAAAATAAAAAATTCTGTGGATTTTTTTTTTATTAACATTCCAGTGCCTGAACATGTTTTGGTACCTATATTCCAAATAACAGTTCCTTCTCATGATACCTTTACTTGTAATTGCTCCAATTGTAACAAAATTCTTATGTCTTCTAATATTACAATATCCATATCAAGCATAGTACACCATTCTAATACACCTAACCTTCTTTTAATGTTTTTTCTACTGTTTACATGGGTCTATATTAGAACATTGAAGTTTCAGAACTTCGAATGTTCTAATATTGACCCCTATTCAGCGAACGCTGAAAACATCAAACATGCAGAACAGCGAATTTTATCCTAGGGAAAAAATTTGCTGTTCCAAAACACACACACACAACACAAGCTCACCAAACAAACAGCAGTCCACGCACATACACCTAAAATCTTAACATCTAAACCTACACTAAACTGTACATACACCACTATCTACCCTCTTACCTTAAACCAAACCCTAACCCTAAGGTCCATCACTATCGTGCCCACACGTCACCCGTGCCCTAACCCTAACTCACCTACTCCGTCCTAACCCTCATGTCCACACATTCGCACACTTACCTGAACCTGACCCGTAACTTTCCATCACAGTGCTGAAAATAGTGAAGCGACAGGAACGGACAACCAAATTCTTTCCCTAGAAAAAATTTGGTTTTCTGTAGCTTCGCTATTTTCAGCGTTTGCTGAATAGGGGTCAATATTAGAACATTTGAAGTTATGAAACTTCAATGTTCTAATATAGACCCATTTACATTTATAGCTGGAATTCTAACTTTAGATACTATTATTTACTTGTTTCATCCTTGCATTTCTCAAACCTACATTCTTAAATTTTCATTTTCTGTCATTCACTTTTTGCTATTGTTTCCTCCTTTTCTTTGTCGCCCCTTACATACTTATCAACCTTTTCTTGTCCTTATTCACTACCTTTGCATACATTTCTTGTATCTCTTCTTGTACCTCCTCTATTTCTTGCATACTTTCTTGTTCATTTTCTTCCTCCCCTTTTCTTTCAATATTTTCTTTACTTCTTTACAATTAATTCATGAATGTCCTGTTAATTCACATTTTACATATTTCACTTCACATTTTTTGCTTCATGGCCTGATTTACCACAAATATAGCATTTTCTCCTGTCAGAATAATTAACTAAATGATCATTTTTACCACAAGAAAGCATGTTTTCAGTTGCACCCAATATTTCACAGACCCTCTATTCCTTTCCACATTTATCATACTTGGAATATGGATTATATATTCATTTTTCCTTTGTAATACAACAGTACATTCACAAGCCCCAGTCCATAAATCTTTATTATCATATATTTTTGTAATGTCCATAACATCTTTACATACATCCTTTAGATAATCCTTCAGTGCTTCTTTTTCTACTTCATTTCGAAACTGCAATTACGTCTTCTTTCTGTCCCTCTATTAAATACTTGCATGACATATACTTCTAAGGACTAACATTTTTCTTTAATTCATATTTTTCTAGGATTTTTTTCCCTATACTAGCCAGATTAAAACAAAATGTCACAAAAAGTGTCTTTATTAATGTGAAGAAATGCTTTCACCTCTCTGGGAGCAGTACCCAATGGTGCTCTTTCTTTCACCTTCTGGTCCACCCTGATTATATTACTCCTTAAGATAAACATCCCACAACTCTCTTGATTGGAGGGTTGTAATTATAAATTCTTGTTGTGTTCGCTGTCTTCCTCAAACAGTCTTTCCTGGAATAGCCATTCAGAATCTGGCAAAGGTTTGACAATTTTCCCTTTCTTCTCCTCCTCCTCCATGTCTGCATTTATATCACATTATCGAAAGATGAAAATAGAGAACACTATTTCGTAAGGCCCCAAAACATCTAAACATGAAAATATTGAATATTCAGAACAGCAAATTTTTTCCCGTGGAAAACAATTGCTGCTCCAAAACACATACACACAACACACGCTCATCAAACAAACAGCAACCACACACATGCACTTAAATTCCTACATCTAACGCTACACTAAACTAAACATGCATTACTATCTATTCATGTATCTTAACCCAAACCCTAACCCTAAGGTCTGTCACTATCGCACACTCACCTAACCTGTGCCCTAACCCTAACTCACTTAACCCGCCCCTAACATACAAACAATCGCACACTTATTTGAACCCAACCCATAACTTTCCACCACAGCGCTAAGAATAGCAAAGCCGCAGAAACGGCCAACCGAATTATTTCCCGAGGAAAGAATTCGCTGTTCTGCAGCTTCGCTATTCTTAGTGTTCACTGAATAGTGTTCGATATCTAAACATTCGAAGTTTTAATACTTAAATGTTCTGATATAGACCCTCCATCTCTCACTTTTCATCCAGTTAAACTGACATTTCTACTCCTATTTTTTTTCTCTGTTACTGATATCTTTTGAGAAGACTACTGGCTTCGCACTAACACCTTTCATCTCTCGCTCCATTACTCCATCGCTAACGTCTTCCACAAAACACACACTTGCCATACTCCTCCCTGCTTTTCTGAGCCATGTCTGTGCCTGAACTAGAAGCAGGAAGCAGCACTCAAATACAGAATCCCTGTATGCTAATGAGTAGGGATTTTTAATTTATTTACACATAACTTCTATATAATGCTTAATATTTACATATCTACATTATTTACATTTATTTATAAACTTTTACATGTTATACATTGTTTTAAGTGTGCCCCCCACCCTTTAGTCAACAACCAGAATTGTATTTTCTCCAAAATCTTTCCCAACACCCATGTTCCATTATATTTGATTTCATTAACTCTTTAAGTCCATGTTGTCCATATAACAGAAAATATAATTCTGTCCATTTCTTTAGCTTCATCTTGTTTTTTTACTACCACAGAAACCAAATTCAGTCATATTCATGATTATCTGTTCCACTTAATATATTCCTTTAACATATTACATTTACATAGTTCATTCCGTAAATCTTTTGCACTTATACAATTCAAAAACACATGTTCAGTAGTTGCATATTCCCCACATGCATGACATATTTTATCTTATATACTTTTATATGGCAAATTTGCATTAACAGGCACAATTATTCTGGACAGTGTCCATAAGAAATCATTGCATTCATGATTTTTTTTATACCAATAATGTAAAGAAAATGAACACTGGCCGGTGAAACTGTATACAAAGTTTAATTAGCACTTTTGTCTGTTGTTACACTTGACTTCTTCAGATTAAAACAGGAACTTTTCATACATCATGGGGGTTGATGGGTTATATGTAATATGTAAATAAAGAAGTATGGTTTTAATGCATTTTATAAGGTGTATAATGATAAAAACACCAGTGACTTTTAGGTGCATTTTGGTTTAATGACATGATTAGCCTGGCTATAAAAGGAAGTGATGTATGAAAAGTTCCTGTTTTAATCTGAAGACATCAAGTGTAACAACAGACGAAAGCGCTAATTAAATGTTGTATCCAGTTTCACCGACCAGTGTTCATTTTCTTTACATTACTGGTTTTATCTGTGGTTGTTGGCTGATCTTTTTATACCAAATAAATGTAATTTTTATTTCCTTCTTTTTCTCTATTTCTAAATCTTTCCATGGATCAGTATATAATAAAAAGCATTCATAATATTCTGGGACGATTCTTTTCTATCCTTCTCAACTTTATCTGCATTTAATTTCCATAACATGATTTTATTTTGATGCCCTTTAAATTCTTCCTTCACATTTTCTTTAAGTCATTTACCTGCATCCATTTTTTCTCAAAACACTTGATATCTGTTTTTGGCAATACTATCAATAATATGTTCTCCCTTTATACAACATTCCAATGCATTATATAAGTTTCTTGATGCTGCATACACTACAGGATTCAACAATCTTAGTTCTGCTTGTTCTTTTTTCCTATATAATATTCGTCTCTTAACTGGATTCAACCTGGAACCCCATATAAAAACTATGTTCATTAACTCTTTTCATATTTTGTAGGAATCAGGTAATTATTAGCTACACAAACATTTTTTATCACCATCGTATTTATCAAGTAAGCCTTCTTCCTATATGAAAATTGAAATTACGTCCAAAGTAATGTCATAGCTATTTCTTTAAATATTTTCCATTGTTCTTCGACATACACATTTTATCCAAACTTAATTCCCAAAACTTCTATAAACTCCATATTAAATTTTATGTTTTTTATGTTACCTATCAGACCAAAACCTTTACTTTGTGCTTTACTTGTATATAATCCAATTTCATTTAATATTATGTTTTGTTTTTGAATGACTGTTTCCATATATTCTTTATCATTTGCGATTGTTACAATATCATCCGCATAGGTATACATTACTGGTTATTGTAGTTCACTTAGTATTTTATATCCTGTCTTATCTGTCATTTTATTTATTATCATATTCATAATCAATGAAAATATAATACTACTAGCTGGAGAACATCCTTGTCTAATTCCGTATCTTATTTGAAGCTCCTCACTAATCCATCAATTGACATTAAGTTTAACAATATTTCTATCATAAACTGGTTTAATTACATTTATTATTATTTTACTAATGTTATATGCCTTTAAGATATCTCGTAATATTTCATGTTGAATTCTATCATATCCTTTTCTTTAATCTCCTATCATAATTTTTGCATTAACATTTTGCTCGATATCATCCACCACCTCTTTAATAGCCCGTAACAAGTCTTGTGCACCTTTACCTTCTCTGCCAAATACAGTTTGCTCATATAACTTTCCCATTTTAATTGCTAATCTTTTAGTTATGATTCCCATAAAAATCACACAATCAGTATTATTTAAAATCATAGGTCTCCATTTTCTTATATCATCTTTGTATCCTTTTTTCCATATAAATTTTATAACACCATACATATTTCTTTAATTTATTCCCTTTTCCAACCATTCATTCAATACTTCTACAAATTTAGCTTTTTGCCAATATTCCATATCATTATACATATTATATTCAATAGTATCTAAGCCTGATGATGTCTTCAAATGTATGTCTTTTTTAATACTTCATTTAATTTTGTTTTTCTTTCACATAAAATATTCTCTCTTTCTTTACTATATCTTGAAATATTGCTTAAGTTAATATCTTATATGCTTTATTTTCCTTCTTTCTCTTGTTTTCAGTACATTCTAAAAACATACTTTATTTTTTTTTCTTAAAAGCTAATCCACCATGAGGTCCAATTTTCATAAAATTCTCTCATATTTATATGATTCTCCCATAATATATATATATATATATATATATATATATATATATATATATATATATATATATTACTTTTTTCATCTTGTTCTAATTCTTTTTCAGCTAGTCTTTTAATTCCCTTTCCTATTTTTATATAATCTTCCTTTTCATGTATTCTTATCCATACTGCTAAATGATCAGAAAATCCAGTCTCTCTTACTCCATGCTTTAGAATTTTTAACCCTTCTGATATTAAAAAATAATAAGTTTCAGTCATACTCTCATTTCTAAGTCCAATGACTATAGTCCCATACATATAATTTGCTATATTTTATGATTTAATTAACTATTTTTAACACCATATCCTTTTTTTCTGTTCATTCTTAAATTACATTTGAAATATTTTGCTATTATTATATTCATGTTAACACCTACATAATTTAATAGCTTTCTAAACATTTCTTTTCTTTATTTTTTGATAACATATACATATAAGGCAATAATTCTGAAAACATTATTTTCCATCTTAAATCTGTTATAGTAATGCATCCTAATCCCACTATTGTAACATCTAATATTTTAATGTTAATACTGAGTTAATATACATATGCCTGAATACATTTCCTTTTCCACATTACAAACAACTGTTCCATTCCATAACTTTTTTGCTTGTACTTTTTCTTCCAGTGTTAATAATCTAATATCCTCTGACATAATCACATTAACATCTAATAATGCACACCATTTTAATATGCCAATTCTCCTCTTAGCATTTTTCATACTATTCACATTAATAATACCCTGTTCAGTCTCAGCCTCTCCACAGGATATGTGCCCATAGAATGGCGCACGGCAGTGGTGGTCCCACTATACAAGGGTGGGGCCACAACTGACCCTGGGAACTACAGACCAATAAGCCTGACCAGTCTGATCTGTAAGGCTATGGAGTGAATCATTATGGAACTCATAAATGGAGAGATTGGGAACCTGCAGTCGCTGGACCACACACACAGTTCGGCTTCGTCAAGGGCAGATCATGCCTCCTGAACCTGGTGGATTTCTTTGAGACAGTTACTCAGGCTATAGATAAGGGAAAGAAGGTACACACTGCTTACCTTGACCTTGCTAAAGCATTTGACACCATTCCCTATTCAGATATTATTGATAAGCTCACCATCCTGGGCATAAACCCTTATGTCGCAAGATGGATCACAAACTGGCTCTCAGACAGATCCCATAAAGTAAGAGTAGCAGGATCTATGTCCGAATCCAGACTAGTAATGAGTAGCGTGCCTCAGGGCTCTGTTCTGGGGCCCCTCCTGTTTGGCATATACTTCTCAGAAGTACAGGCAAGCAGGGAAGGGCTGTGGCTGACTAAGTTTGCGGATGACTGCAAACTGGGTGCTATAATAGAGTCTCCAGCCAACATGGAGATCCTCCAGAAGGGCCTAAATGAGACTGATGTCAAAGCCATGGTCTCAAGCTAAATGCAAAAAAATGTGTAGTAATCCCCTTTGGAAAAAACAGAATACCCGCAAACTACAACATAGGAGGTAATCCCCTGAAATCTGAAGAAGAAATAAGGGATCTAGGGATCCAAGTAGATAGTCAGCTTTCCTTTGATAACCATGTTGCCAAAAGTGGTTAGAAAATCCTTCTATGTGACCACGAAAGAGTTCACATCAAGATCTAAGGATGTAATGGTGCCCCTCTACTCTTCCCTCATCAGACCCATTATTGAGTACAATGCACCAATTGGAATGTACCTGGCTAGACATCTCCAGCAGCTGGAGAGACCATAAAGGTAGCTAACCAAGAGGATTACTGGCCTCAAACAGTTGCCCTATGCAGCACGATTGAAAAAGCTAAGACTGTTCTCTGTTGCATACTGCTTTCTCAGAGGTGATCTCTGTCTAACGTACGGAGCCATATCCAACCCAGAATTGTTGAACATGCTCCATCTTAGCAAAACCAAATCTACTCGAGCTACATGCTCTAGGGATATAAACCTCAACACAACAATGAATAGAACATGCTGGAGGGATAGATTCCCTTCACAGAGACTTCCCTTACTATGGAACAGGTTCCCAATCTACATAAGACAGAGCCCCTCACTATCACTCTTCAAGAGAAACCTTGATGAGTGGATGGGTAACAGAAAGTTCACACCAGGGATCACACCAACAGCACTACTAGATAGGGGCCAAGGGTACTAGCTGCTAGTACAAGGGTCTAGGGAACTACTAAAGGGGCGGTGAATACTGCACAACATGACTGGGCTAATATATGCCTTCGGACAGATAGCCCAGTACAAACCTATGAACCTAATAGCTAATATTTTCAATTTCTAACAAAGAGGAGGAGAGAAAATAAAAGGAGGAACTTATCCTTTACCTTTTTTATTCTCTTTAGCTACATTCTTTTGTGTTTTATTTTCCTTTTTTAACTTTTTTTCCTATAGAATTCCTTCTTCCTTTCATGATTTGCCATTCCACATATCTTTACTTATATCAGTTTTTTTCTCCCTCTCCTTTGTTTTTGCCTTCTTTAACGTGTACCTGTAATCTTGTCTACCTCATTCTGATTTACTTTTTTCTTGTATCCTTTTCTTGTTCCACATCTTATATAACCTCTTCTGCAATTTGTTGCTCCTCATTTTCACAATCTAACTAAACATGGCCTGTATTACCACACCCTTTACATTTCATTTCACATTTTTTGCATCATGCCCAGTCTGCAAAAAAAAAGGTTTTAGGCCGACCCCTATATTTAACAAAACCTCTATTACCATTCACATTTATAAAACTTGGTATATGCTTCACACTATTATTTTCCATTTTCAATGTACCCCCACATTCCCACCTTCCAATCCGCAGTCATCATAAATCTTTGCAGTATCCATCACATCTTTGCAGTCATTAAATGTATTTTTAATTCAGCACCCTCTACTTCTGTTCTAAACTGTACCATTATCCTTTTCATAGTTTGTTTAAAAAATGCTTGAATAACATGTTCTGTCCAAGGATAGACATTCTTTTTAACTCATTTTCCTAAGGAATTCTCCATATATTGCCCATTTTCAGTTAAGTCACAAGAAGTCTCATTATTAATCAAAATAAACGCTCTTACCTCTTTTGCAGAGACACCCAGTGATGCAATAAATGAGTCCTAGACTTCATACCTGTCAAGTCCTTTGTCCTTTTTACTACTTATTCAAATGGTATACCCTTTCTTAACTTCTTTCTTTTCTTTGCCTTTTCCTTCTAATTCTTTAACAGTTTGCGGATAGTTCTTCTCTTCCAATTTACTTTTTTCTTCCTTCGTCTTCTATCTTCGCCATTATCTCAGTCCACAATGCCGCTGCCCCATTCTCCGGCACACAGTGATCAATTAAATGCTTTACATAATCAACACACAACCCCCTGGACTGGAGGGTTGTAATAATACATCCTGTTTGACTCTGACTCTCTTTCAAACAGCTTCTGCTGAAACACCTCTTCAGTATTAGCTAGCTGTTCATCCACCACATCTCTCAACTCCACATTCTCCTTCTCCTGGGATACAGGCACTTTGACAATGTTTGCATCTGCCCCCACATTTGGTAGCAATTCTATCATTTTTGAACTGCTTAACAGCTTCTTTGACAAAGTTTCTTCCTCCATTGTTCCTACTGTTTCTCCGTGCCACCTTCGTGCCTGGAACTGAAATTGGAAGACGATAGTGTCACACACAATTTCCCCCTACGCAAGAGTAGGGAAAGTTCCCATATGCCCTAGCTGAATTTACCATAGTAGCATAAATACCACCTTGGGTCACACCTAAAAAGAGGTTAATACTGTAGTGGGACTAACTTGGTCAACAAAGGATAAATAAAAATAAAATAAACAGCTCATAGCCTTAATCTTTTGTGCCAACTGCCACTCTAGATTTTAAAAAAAAGGAAGGGATGTCCTCTGCATTCCCCAATGTCACAATGTCCCTTACTTAATCATTCCTTAATTAAACTTAATTATTATTATATTGAGACCGCACTGGCTTGGAGTAAAATAAGTCTTGACTGAAATGGGTGTAACATTATTGCAAGGTACATCAGTGAAACCATCTGTAATTAGAAGGTGTGGAGAACAAAGCTCCCACATTTTTGATGATGCAGGGGCATTTCCCCCATATTAACTTTGTCTTACTGTAGTGAGACAGCTTAATGGCAAAGAGAGATAAAGCATGACTACAGTCCATGCATCTCATGTTCAGTTTGTGGTTTGGGTACTGTTTTTTAGAATCCCCATCCCCACCCCCACCCCCACCTCATGCTTTGTAAATCTACAGGGGAAATATCAGTGTGTGATAAACATAAACCCCAATCCCAGTAGATGGCAGCATATTTAAATTGTTTGACTCTCACCCTTAAATACTTAGTTTTAGTGAAGTGATTATGCTGTTTTTTTCAGTCATCTGAGTTTTTAAACATTGTGTACCACATGGGCACTGGAACCATAGAGCGAGGGGGAGGGGAGCCCCCCCCCCACACTTTTTGCACATCATACCTATACCTACCAGTCCTGTTTGAATTATTTTCATGTGATGTGATGTCATCACACACATATTTCCAGTCAGGAACAGATGGTTTACTTTTCATTCAGCTGCTGCTGCTGCTATTTCCGGCTTTCTGAGCAGTTGGTTTTCTTTTCATTTAGCTGCTGCTGCTATTTCCAAGTTTCCAAGTGGTTGGTTCTGTTCATTCTGGGCAGGAATGTTTTCATTTAGCTGCTGCCACAGCTGAGAGAAGGAATGGATTTATTTTTGGCTGGATATTATTGTAGACTCAGCTGCCAGAAGGTATTTTAGCTGGGAGGAATCAGAGCTGCTGCAGACATGAGTGAGTACATGTGTGTGTGTGTGTGTGTGTGTGTGTGTGTGTGTGTGTGTGTGTGTGTGTGAGAGAGAGAAAATGCCCCCAACAGGATGCAGCTGGTGGCTAGATGTACACAGGCTCAAACCCTGTACCTTGGGTACAGGTAAAAAGAGCCTGAAGTCCCTGGCCGCCATCACTTGTGAATTTATGCCTCATATTTTTTTGCTCTGACTGTAGTGCACAGGTTTCTGGGTTCAAGACTCGGCAGTGAAATGCATGGTGGTAACACATTTTATGCAAGCAACTTTCCAAAATTATACAAGCATTGTTTAAAATGTGTCCATTTTTTGTCTCCCCCCAATTGAAAATAAGTTCAAGAAGCTGTGCAACATGCCTATGGCTTACACTACTGTGATTGTGTATTTTTATATTGTGTGTAGACGTAGACTGTTATCATGGAAATGTTCTGAATAGGGCAGTTTTGTCATTATTGGTACATGCATTTTGCTTCATTGCCTACTGGGAAAATGTTCAAACAATAAATTTAAAATGCAATTGTGTGTGGAAGTAGACCTTTATGATGGAAATGTTCTGAATAGGGCAGTTTTGTCATTATTGGTTAATGCATTTTTGTTTCATTGCTTACTGGAAAAATGTTTAAACAATAAATTTAAAATGCACTCTAACTTAAGTCTAACAAGTGTGCTGTATTATACAAGGAATATAATTTAATACATTCAGGAAAGTGAATCAAGGAATGCATACATGTATGCATGGCCCTAAAAATGTGTTTGAAAACAGCCCAGAGGAAAGTGTGAAAGGCTCAAAATCATGGGCAAATTTTAAGCTTTACTTGTTACCAAAGCAATGGATGAAGGTAAAACATTTACACCACATTACCTTGACCTGGCCAAGCCTTTTGACACAATCCCCTACTCAGGTGTAGTAGAAAAGATGAATAATGTAGGAGCAAATCCCTTACATCACCAGCTGCATTGCCAACTTGGCTCACAGGATGCAGGAGATCAAAACAGGGGAAGAGATCGGTCACCAATGGAGTCCCTCAGGGTTTGGTGCTGAGACTTTTTCTTTTTGGCATATACATATCAAAAGTAAAAGGAAATACCAAAGAGCTTTGGCCAGCTAAGTTTGAGATGACTGCAAGGTAGGAGAAGTTATTGAATCCCCAAATTACTTAACCATCATGCAGGAAGGTTTGTCCCAAATAATAACTGGTGTCAAAATCATGACAATGCCCTCTGAGAACTGATCCAGTTGTTTGGCATTTGGGAACTTGTGTGTACAGTGACCTAACCCTTGAAAAACATGTGCCCAGAGTCATAAGAAAGCCTTTCTATATTGCACAGCTTATAAACAAATTGATTTTGACTAGACCTAGCGATGTTGTTGTCCCCCTTTACAAAGCTCTCATTATGTCAATCATTTTGTATAATGCCCACTTTGGCATGTATCTGTCCAGCCCCATGCAGCAATTGGAATACCTTCAGAGATACCTTACTAAAAGGATACAAGTCCTAAACACCAGGTCTTGCATGGACCACCTCAAAGATTTGCTACTATACTCAGTATCCTACAGAATGCTTAGAGGTGACACGTCTGGCATACAAAGCATCCTCCGGCATAATACAGATGGACCTACTGAACATCAGCGAGTCAAATGGCATCAGAAATACTCAGTTCAGGTATCTAAACTGAATGTTTTGGAGAGATGGATATATATTACAGAGGCTACCACTGTTCCAGAACAGACTGTCCATAAAAATAAAGCAAAACTCAACCATCCATATTCAAATGCAACATGGATCTAAGGATGGGTAATAGAAAATGTACTCCAGGATTTCCCCTCATGCCACTAATGGAGAGAGGCAGTTCCTAAATTCTGCATCCCTTACATGGTCCCTTCAAATTATCTATGGTATGATCACAGTTGTTCTCACTAGGGCTAATATATAATTATCAGCCATTTGGATAGCTAAGACCAATCAGAAAATGTTAATTCAAGCACCAAAAGGGAATTGGCTAAGCTTAAATGTCCTCCAACTTAATCTATGTTGTGGTATCAAATAGTTATACAAAAATTACCCTTTTTAGTTCACTAAGTGCCCCTGTCACCCCCACCCCCCACCCCCAGTCTTTAACATCTTCCGGCGTCTATGGTTTACCATCATTTAATATTCTGGCTTTCTCTGGCTTTCCTATAGATCTGCCTTCCACCAACTACAGGGTCAACAAATACATGAGGACATTTTGTTTGCTCAATGGTGACAGGAATTTGTTAAGGGTTTTGCTAGGGAATCACTACATCTCCATCAGTGGCATATTCTTGAGCAATAACACTGCAGCATGCTTGTATTTAGTACAATGCACTATTCATGAGAATGGTAAAACAGTAGCAGGCTTTTTGCTGAGTGATGCACATAATACATAATGCTGTGTTTATTGTGTATTAGTAAATGTGTACTGACATAAATATTATACATGTATGTCTGCACGCTAACACTGACTGTCTGCCCTTTTAAAGCAAGGAATATCTCCATTAAATCGATTCTTCTAACAAGTCAAATGGCAAGAAAGTTTTTCTGTTAACAATTCTGCAGTTGTATTCTGCCCATGGGATTTTCCCTTGTATCTTTAGCTGCATTGCAAATCTCGTTATTTAAAACTTGGGCAATTGATCTGATTTCGCAGTAATGATACTGAAATTTTATGCCAATTTATAGTAGCTGCAAGACTGGCTTTTAAGCTCTTCAGATTTGGTTAGTCACTGTCAAGGAATTTTCTCTAAGTTAAATTACACTGAAGCAGTTCTGATTGATGGCAAGTTCTCTTTCATATTTTATCTAAATGCATCTCACTGAAATAACCATACAATACTATATGACATTGTATCATTTACTTACAGTAGAATGATATTTGTTTGCTACTATCTACTCTTTGTTTATTTATTATTTTATTTTCTTGTATTTTATTGTGGTTGGCTATGAGGAAAATGTCTTGAACTGAAGACTCCTTTCATTATCCACACATAAGAGCAAGGACACACAAAAAAAAAACATTTTTGTTATTCAGTGAATAATGCAAATATTCAGAAAAACTTTTGTTGCTCACACTAATTGCCCACTGCATTGATCCATAAGAGCAACAGCCAGAAAATGTGATTTAGAGATAGATATGACCTCAGTGAGAAAAGTATTCATTAGTGAATCTCTGAATCCAGCACTGGACAGTCAGACCTGACCATGCTAATGTTTTCCTTAGTGGCCTATTCACTGTGTGAGCAAAGGGAACCCCTATACTCAGGCGCACGCACACACAAACACACTAACATACATGCTTGCACACACACACATACACACACATGCATACTCATTCCCAGACATTCTTATAGTCACTTACTCATAGCCACTCCATGCTTTCTAGCACTCACCCATACAAACACACACACACAGTTTGTTTAGCTTCCTTCATTCCCCTACTGACATGCATACATACATACATCCACACACACAACTTCACTAGCACCCTCCAAATACCATGCCTTGAATGAACATACCTGCATCACAAATACTTCCATAGAAATGAATGAGCGGCTGACGTGTTTACAGTGTTCACATTTTCTTCCTAGACTCAAATTTTATATGACTAAGCAATTCTCTGTATTGCTCAATTGAGCAAGTCAAGATCCATGCACATTACCAAGGGAAAGTTCTTGTCTAATTAGCAGTAGCCACACACTTAGACTGCTGTCCTGGCACACATCTCTGCCCACATGACTGATGGGGCCCTTGCAAGATTTAAAAATCACCTGAGAGGTCTCTTAATATTTAAGAAAAATGCTATGGGAAAGTCTTGTGCAAGTTGTGTTAAGCCTTTCTGAATCCCAGCCAGTGACATAATATATTTCAGATATGAAATAGTTTTATCAAGCTATTGACATTTACAATGTTTAACAAGAGTACATAAAGTTAATACAGGAAAAAAAAACACATGTAGACAGTTCTAACAAGTCACAGTGATAGAGCCTTATAATTTATGGACTGATATCAGCCAGTATTGAAGAATTTGCACTTTAATATATTTTTCTTTTGGTCCCCATAATGCTCAGTGTACAAATTACTTGACCTTATAGAATACCTTGCCTTCTGTCAGTAGCTGAAGTTTAATGCAAACACTATTTAGTACTTGCACACAATATTCTGATCGAAAATATATGGTTTAAGATGGCAGCATTTCTAATTTCAATTCTAATTGTCATTTAAGCCAGATATTTTTACTTAGCTGAATAACTGAATTGGCTTTCAATTGAATAGCTCTATTCTTTTAGAAATCCATGTATCCATATCCATATCATTTGGATCCATATCAACAAAGTACCCCCCCTCCCTTTTTATTCTTATTATGTGAACTAGATTGCCAACTTTTGATGCAGTAAACCCAAAGCAGTTTTGAGGTTATTTAGCATGCTGTAGTGATGATGTACTATGCTAATGAACTAACAAAAAATAAATAAATAAATTATTGTTCTTATCTATAAAACACACCACATTTGTGGCTTTTAAAAGCAATGCATTTTCAGGTGGTAACTTATAGCTGCCTAAAGACCATGAATACTTATAGTTGGATCAGTAATATAAATGACTTTTGTGTTATACTAGCAATCACTGCTCCCCTGAGTGGAATTATAAATGCAATATCGAATAGTATTACTTATGTGTACTATTATTATTATTCGATAACCTGCTGTAATTTCATTAAGATATCTGCTGCAGAGACAGTATTATTTAGTCAGAGAAATTACATTTAGAATTATAGTTCCTATTACCACAGTTGCATGTAATTCTTTTATCATTAAACTACAGTAAACAGCACTACTTGTGTGAACTGGCAGATGCAAGAGCCTGGGTAAGTCTGAATTCGAAAGAAAATCTCTTTCTCTCTCTCACTATAGATATATATATATATATATAGAGAGAGAGAGAGAGACATCTGTGATAAAATGTAGAAGTTTAGTGAATATAAAACTTGAGGCATTAGAGATATCTATATTGGACATGTGTAACTATTTTGCACTATAAAGTGGAATCCATAACAGGGAATACTGTCTGTTCACAATGTCTGTGATGACAGAAACCCAAATTCCAAATGGAAGTACATAGAATCATGGCAGGGTGCAAAGAACTAAACTGATTTAGATGCTGCATTTTTGTGTGACATAACTAGTCATGGTGGCATTATACATAAACTTTATATAACCTGACGGTTTTACTCTATGGGTATTTCTTGTCAAGAAATAATGTGGAGAGAGCTACTGGTCAAAGTACAGTACCTAGAATGAGTAATTACTGACTCCTACCTCCCCAAAAACTTTTTTGAACGTAATTTTATATGTATTATACTTGTCACTGTAAATTAATGTTAATACTGTACTGTATTTATCAACTTGCATGAACTAACACAGAAAGATGGGCAGGACACCAAATATACTTTTTCATTTGTTCAAGAATATCCAGTCTCGTGGTGGTGCAGTGGTTAGCATCGTCCCCTCACAGCAAGAGGTTCTTCGGTTCGATTCTCAGCTAGAGTGCCTTCTGTGTGGAGTTTGCATGTCCATCCTGTGGTCACTTGGGTTTCTTCCCACACTCCAAAGACATGCAGTAGGTAGATTGGATACTCTAAACTGGCCATAGATGAGTGTGTGTGTGAGTGAGTGGTATGAATGAACTATCAAGGCAGGGCTAGCCACCTGGCAGAGTAAAGCTTGGCTTGAGACGATTGTCATTGTTGAAGTGACACCCTGATCCCATGAGCAAAAAAAAAAAAAAAGGGTGAGGATGGATCCAGTCTGATAGAGCAATGGAGCCTTAACTTCAACCCAGGTGACTTGAGCTTTATTACAATCTCAGTCCCTAGGGAATCTAGGAATTGTGGGGCAAGAGGGAGTACCATTCTGTTGGCCCACACAATCTGGGAGGGAGTAGGGGACTTCTATCCATCAATCCATCCATCACCCCTTTTCCCATTTTTTGGGCATGGGATTGTGGTGTAATTTCAACAGTGACAATCATCTAGAGCCAAGGTTCACACCACAGGGAGGCTACCCTGCCACTGCTGTTCTTCCATATCACATACTTACATGCACACTCACACCTGTGACCAATATAGAGTGTCCAATCCACCTGCTGAGTGTCTTTGGAATGTGGTATGAAATTGAAGCAACCAAGGGAAACCCACAAAAACACAAGGAGGATATGCAGACTCCACAGAGAAAGCACCCCAGCTGAGAATTGAACCAGAGAACCAAAGAACCTCTTGCTGTGAGGCAAAAATGCTATCCCCTGCAATAGTGGGCCACCTGCTGTACACTAGTCATGGGACTTCTGTCATGGATTGTTAAGATTAGGATTCACCTAAAAACTTGCACAGTAATGAATGTCTGGAATGGAGGACAGTCCTGTAGCGGACCTAGAGATAACCATTACTTTACTGCTGATGTAGCAACTTTACCACTGTAACTAATCCCGTTTCAATCCTCTACATCAAGAGTAAGACCAATTCTTTAAAGATGTGTCCATGTGACATTTAAGCCTAATGTAACTGACTAATAGAATGTCATACTTGGTTATACTTTCAAATTCTCAGTAATGATGCAAAGGTTATACAATTAAACCTACTCTTCCTTAGTAGATTTTTTTTATCTAAAATGTTACTCATTTTTACCAGCTATGACATTTTATAATGGCCACTGATAATAAAAGAAGAGCTTGCACAGTCACTGTTATTATCTTTAAACTTAACACTAATGAGAATGCATGCTCAACAAAGAATTGCCATGATAATTTCTACAAATGGAAACTTTTTCATATTAAAGCAAAAAGTATTCAGTTTTTTAAAGAATTCCCAAAATGTGCCTGTGGAACATGTCTGCAGTTCAAATGCATCACTGCAGCATGACAGTGCAGCAGAAATTCATGCTACAGAAATGTAGGAGTTTTTTGGGGAAGTAAATTCAAGCAATGCTGCATTCATCTTCTAAAATTCATCTGACTTGCCTCTTCATTAAGGGCACTGCTAACTCAGACAGCAGACGTACTCTGCTTGTCTTTAATCTGTTCTCATTTGGTACCAGTTTATGAGGGACAGATGCAGCTGAAAAATACTGCAGGATCCTTCTGGTTTTGCAAGGCCATGGCAAGAAGTACAAGCAGATGAGTTTCTTTGTGCAGACGAAGTATAACAATTGCAGAAATGTGGGAATATTGGACTGAATATAACCAACTATGACTGCAAGAAAAAGTAGTAATTAATCACTTTTGTTCACAACTTGATATTGTGACCCTTCTACCCATTATCCAAGATCATTCCTTACCAGCCACTACTAATGGTCTGCCTACTGAGGAATTGTTGGAATTGACCGGATATGTTACTGCCCCCAGCATGTCAGGGAACCCTGTTTCTGGGGCAAACACAAATACAGTGGAAGCGTACTTGTCTTCAGCTATGAAATGTTTCAAGGCAATGAATGGGACATGGGTACAGATGGTGCCTTCATATCTAGAAGAATTTGTGTGGTGGAAAAGGTATAACCAAGATGAAATGACAACCATTTATAATGTAATGCTTTACTAATAACCTTTTATAATCTGTTGATTCACATTCATGAATACAGGGAGACCCAGCTGCTGGAGAATCAGGAAAACATTGATCTGCGGTGGTCATAATAGACTTTGCAGTGTCCATTGTTTTACTGCTAGTGATTTTGCTGTTGTTCTGATAAACTGCAATGCATTCTGAAATAATTTCTGCCACTTCATCTTGTAGAAAACATATTGTATTGCATTATGCAATGCTTCTTATGTACTCCTAACTTTCAGAATAATTTCAAAAAATGTACATGTATCATTCTTCTTGTATGAAGCCTTAATCATATTGCTCTAACTCCTCTGTCTAGCCACCACTTTGCCAAGTGTTGGCAGTGTTCTTACCAACAACAGTATAGGTGTCACAATTATTTTAGTCAGCCTTCACTACAGTATTCCTTGTTTGTGCAATTAATATGTATAAACTTTTTTTCTTAACAAGTAAGATGATAAGAGGAGAGAGCCAGTAGTCCACTTTACCGATGTAACACTTTAATATTAGTCTTGTAAAAATAAATGTTTGTTTCCAGAAATTTAGTTACTGCATATATCTTTAGATGGAAAAGTTGCATTTAGCTTCCATTTCTATGGAACTAAATATTTATTATAATTTGTTGCATATTTGAATGTGTCACTTTACTTTGTAGGTATTCAAGTGTAAATCTATACAAAGATATTTAAGGCTCTTGAAACTGGCAGCAGCAGTTTGACTTAGTTATTACATATGTAATTGGCATGTTTTGCAACTGTACATCTCATTATTTTATTTAATTTTGATTTATTTCCATTTTTAAACACCATAAATGAATTATCATTTGTGGCATAGATGGGCTTACATTTATAAACCAAAAACTTTAGGCAGAGGAACTCCTTCAAGTTAAAGGTACCAAAATCCATGAATTTATTGAACAAATCCTTAAAAAGTTAAAGCACAAAACCATAAAATAAGCGCTTTCATTTTTTACAAATAAAAAAACTTCATCAGATAAAACAGTTGTTTAAAAATGCTGTTCTTATATAGACCAATCAACATTTGCCATTGGTTACAGTGATTGCTGAACCCTTATTGCAAGCTTGCATTTAAAGGGACCACTAAAGTATGATCCCAGTGATGTATAACCTGAATTAATGTTATTAGTGCACCTATAGCAGAAGTTTTATAAATGGAAAACATGCTATAAAAATGCAAAATCAAAAACAATACTAAATTTATCTAATGGTAAGTTTTTGAAAGACTGTTAATAGACAATTGCTCATTTAATCCTGGCCAACAGTTGGCATTCACATGGACACAATTCTTTATGAACATTATAAAGGCCTGAAGAATGAGTATATGAAAAAAATTGGGACATGACAGTTTTTTATATTTTATGGAAATTTGGAGAGCATGTATGAATGAGCTATTGCTTAATTATAAATGTGTCTTTCTGGATGTTGTTAATAAAATAAAAAAGTGGTTGTGGAAAAAGGAATGGGATGAAATGGGTAATATGATTTTTTTTAAATATATAATATAGATATTTTTTGTTCAAGTTGTTAAAAGAAGAATGAGAAAGAAAGTGATTGTATATAGTTGTAAATAATATATAAAGATATGTAAATATGTCAATATGAGAAGAAATTATATATAACCTATATAAATTCTATTTTTTCAATAAGTTCTACCCTCTTCTACACCCAGACAGGACCTCAGTTTACCATCTCATCTGAAGGAACATGCTTTCAGGAGTGCTGCACCTCTTACTGCTGTATTACAGTGTTAGCAGTCTGAAAATGTGTCCGATCTTTAAACTATTAGAAGAACTGTATCGTCTCAAGTGGAGCTGACTTTGTAAACATGGTCATAACTACCTATGTTTAGTGTAAAACTGTTTTTGGATTCCGCCTAAGTACACATCATTTGTAAAGCATTTTGTTTGTTTTATTGAATCCCCAGGCTCAACCTTTGAAGTGTAGATAAGATCACTATTTTACCTGAATTAATTAACTAATTAACTAACTAGTTAACTGGTAACAAATAAACACACACATAAACAGCTCTAGAGATCCTATTTTTTCATTCCGATTATCTCACTGTATAGATTTACACTTTAGATATGTAATTCAAAAGCAATAGTTTATAACCTTCAAGCAAGAAAGAAAAAAATATCTTGAAAATGGACAATGATTCTTGATGAATTTTTCATAAAGTCTTCAAGGGCTTTCATCCCACTTTATTTCTTACAGGGTACTTAGAAGTGCCCACTGCCTGGTCTGTAAGGCAATGTCTGATTTAGTTCTATTGGAAAGTCTATGCTTGGAGAAGCTAACAGTAGATTAGGGAAAGTAATCCTAAAAATAAGAATCAGCAGTAAAACAATGTAACAGATTCATTACACAACACCTTCCAGTGCTATGGAGTAAGCTTCTCCTTTCACTGAGAAATCAGTCATTAACTTCCTCAAATCTAATCTTGATATATATCTGTGTGTGTGTGTGTGTGTGTGTGTGTGTGTGTGTGTGTGTGTGTGTGTGTGTGAAGCAGAAAATTTCTACATGGGGTTACAGCAGTCAAGGCTTTTAAAGGCCAGTCTGTTTTATGTTTGACAATCAAACCCATAACTGTTTGAAGTAATACTTTGCCTTAGTATGTCTTCACAAAGGAAAGGTAAGGAATAGTGCCTTTCTGAAACAAAGACAGGGCAGAGTGGTAAGATGAGTGAACAAGCTGTAAGACAGAGAGAGAGAGAGTGGGCATTAAAGAAAGTGAAAGAAGAGCTGACATACCTCTCCCCTCAACAGCCTGTTGGAGACAGAATACAGGGATGGGGCTTGAGGCGGTCTGTATAGGACACGTTACTTATGCCCTGTATTCATTTAGTGAGAAACCTCTGTGGATGTTCCACTTGTTAGATATGTCTGTACATACCAGTAGGCACTGTACTCAACAAAGGTCTGATGAATGCTGAATACAGTGGAACAATGACTTCCTTGGACATATATGCCATACATTTGTTTATAAGTTGCACAGCATAAAATGATGTCCTCACTACTGTAGACATGATCCAGAAATCTCTGTGTCTGTATGTTGGTATTAATAGCGGGGTAATTAAAGTTACCCATGAATATGATATTGAGTTGGATGGCGAGTGTTTCCAATAAGTATAACATGGTACAGGTTTCATGGGTCATAGAGGGGAAGTATAGCTTGCAAGGAAGTGATGTGGGATTTTACCTGTGGTGATTTGAAGATAGAGAAGCTCAAAAGCATTATTCTGTTTGACCAACCTTAAGGTATATTTATTTTTGATGTAACTCAAGACACCTTCACCTTTAGTCCATGTCTGTGTGGTAGCTGGTCTAAATGTGTGGAAGCTATTATAAGCTTGCACTGTTGGTGAGCTCTTCATGGCTTTAAACCATATCTCAATGATCGCACAGACATCAGCATTCTCTAAGGTAAAGAGGGCTTCCAGGGGATGATGTTTTTTGTTTAGACTTCTAGCTTTGAGCAGTAACATGTTTAGATTTTCCTTGTTTTTTTTTTTCCTGTGTTGTAAGCACTTTCAGTATGGCATTGACTATAAAAGGCACTATGGGGGAACACAATGTTTTAGCTAATAATCAAAAGCCTAGAGGGGAGAGGTGCAGACCATCCCTGGCAAAGCAGCATGGTCTCTTGACCATCTCTTTCCATGCTGACAAATATCACACCCCTTAGAATGACCCAGAAGCTAACCCAATTATTAAAGTCAGTCATCTTTTGTTCATACTGTGGCAACATCCTTAGAGAACATAAAATGGTGCTCACTGCTAGGTTTATAACAGCCTAGGACATACATTTTGAGAGCTGCATGATGTCTCTCTTCATATAGTCTAGGGAGGTACATCTCAGGTCGTTTACACCCACATGAATTATAACCGTGTCATAATGGTACCTGTAAAACAAAAAGCAATAAAACGAAGAGCTGCAAACCATTTGGCAATTTATTAAAACAAATTGATACACAAAACATCCTTACAGAGGACTTTTTCAAAGTTTAAAACTTCCAGCTTGCTTGTGACCTTTTAAAAACTCTCTTTGTTCAGTCCCCTTACAGGAATCAACCTCAGCACCTCCTACCCAATTAAATAATTGAGAAACAAATTTCATCTTCTTAAACAGGATCAGTCCATTATAAGTACACAATGAAATAAAATATATCATGTGTGTCATGCAAGAATAATGAATGACAAATTGTGTTATGTTTGTACGATTATATATAATTTATAAATTATAATAAATTGCGGAGTGATTTGCAGCTCGTGGCTTTTTTTGTTTTTTGAACACTGAAATGAATTTTCATTCTGGTTACTAGTTTTTATACTGGTACCTGTGGTTCAGTGACCTGAGTGCATGCATAATGTGGTGGATCCTGCTCCTGATAAGCAACTGACCATGATTTGCTCCTTACTCAGCCTGTCAAGAGGGACATCAGTGTATCTCACAATGGAGTCTCCCATGACCAGAATGGTGGATTGTTTGGTGGCTTACCTTATGGGCTTAGAAGTAGAGGCTGCATGAGATTTGGCCATTATGTGTTGATGTGTGTGTTGTTTTGAAAGAGTCTACTCAGGGCTGCTGATGGTATTTGTTATGTGCACTTCATCTAGGAGTTCATTGGGGTTTGGGTAGGTTATATTCAAGTGCCACAGCATATGTGGGTCTATGTTCCTGCTTTGAATTGGGTGTGATGGGTGCAGTGTGTGTACTACTGACAACCTTACTGATATTGAGTGCTTTTATGTGAAAGCTTTGCCTCCAGTGAAATTGTGAAAATACATATCTCACATACCTTCTCAGTTTGTTTGAAAATTAACTGGTTGTTAGTAAACATGAGGCTATTTCTATATTGCCTCAGGATGCCCATATCCACCAAGCTGGTAACAGAGATAGTGGGAAAGTTCATATTCATGGCAACAGACCATTTTTTATTGATTAGACAGTTGAAGAATATAAAGTAATGTCAGGAGTATTCAGTTTGTAACCCTGGGGTCAGTGCTCCTCACTGCAACCTAGTAGTGGTGTGTGTAACTAGGTATTAGGGAAATTTCAATGGTGCATTTACAGAAAACTGTGTCATTGCAAGGTTTCTTCCTTTGTACTTGGGACTACCAAACATTTGAGAGGAAACTAATAAGTACACCCTGATGATTTATGGATGAACTGTTTAGGCAAATATTCTGAAGATGGGTTAGACACCAGGAAATCAAACAGTATTTACTGAAAAGGAAGAATTATCTGATAAAGAATGATGAAAGGAGGGGAGACACCTGAATGGCTACTGCCTGGCTAGTACTAATCCTGGTCTCACCACAGCTTCACACTGCTGGGATGCAGTGTTCCTTTGCTTCTTCTCTCACCAGAAGCAAAACAATATCACCAATTCCAAAATTAGAAGCAGGCAGTGACAATGTGAGGTATTGCCAGCTATGCCAGGAGAAGAAGGGCAGTGGATGTGTAACATATGCCAGCACAGCTAACTGGAATTTTGTAAAGAATTATATGTCATTTGTATATCAAACTGATTTGTACAGGCGCTGTGTTGAAAATGTATTTGTAAAGTTGCTTGTGTTAAAAAGAATGTGCCAACAGTGCCTGACTATATTGTAACTGATTAAATGTATATGTTTTAACAGAGGATACTAGAAGAGAAGAGGTTAAGCTCAGCTCTAGCCAACTTTGAAAAATAGTAAAAAATTAAATTATTTAATTTAGGCCATAAAGAGTGTATCTTACAATTCTGATTATAGCCAGAGACAAAATGTCTAGAAAAATAAGCACTAGGAAGCCTTCTGTATTGTCTTTAGCAGTGACCTAATTGCTACTTTGGAAGGGTAGAAGTTTGAAATTGTTGTATGGCTTCCAGAAGCTGCAACATGTTTGGGTATTATTTACATACACATGCAAAATCCTGACAGTTTCTAGCAATGGGAGTAGCATGGGAACCACGTCAGATGACCAGATGTATGTGATGTCATTCTGTAATCCATCACTAAACTAATGTTTCAATACTAGCTGAGACTTAAGTCTCATAGCACTCAATTTTGGAGACCTGACAAAGAACGATCCCTGACCTACATCTTGCCTTGCTTTAGTAAGTAACTAGGGAATAATAATTCTTTAGATCAGTCAGGAAAATATAGTGAGATTAGTTAAGTACTGTTTTTCTGTATCTGTGTGAATCTATTCATCTGTGTTATATTAATATTTCCTGTGGCTGAAATGCTGGTGTTTATTGTAAATAGATGTTTAGTATTATCATTTTTTTTATTATTTATTATTAAATATATTTAAACTTTTCATTATGGCCGGTCCTTTAGAGAATGTTTTAACCTTTGAGTACTCATATCTGTTTGTAAACTCTGTAGCCATTCCTGAAAGCCTTACTGCATCGGTCAAAACACTATCATTTGTACTAATATTAACTTCCCTCAGTATAATTGAGTACCCTTGTAAGACCCTTAAAGTAGCTGGCTTTTGAGAGTTTGGTGGCAGTAACTGCCTTATAGTCTGGGCAGAAGGGGGCATAGCTAGTAAATCTGTTCCAGCCTTTCCCAGGGGTGTGTGTGTGTGTGTGTGTGTGTGTGTGTGTGTGTGTGTGTGTGTGTGTGTGTGTGTGTGTGTGAGAAAATCAAATCTTACAGAGTGTGTGTGTCAGCTGCTTGTAGCAGGGACATTAAGCACTGGTTTTACAGAGAGGGTGTTGGACAGCTTGGCTTGGACACTCAGCTGAGGACTCAACTCTACACTGTGCCAGTGGGGAGTCTTATTGGGGATCTGGAGAGAGATATGGAAACCTAGACCCCAGACTGAATGTGTTCCCTGTGTGCTCTTAAGGGAAATTGTGCATGATGCAGAGAGCTGCATCTGGAAATACTGTGTATACCTAATTATGTTCCAAGTGAAGATCCCTCTCCAGTGTCAGTGATGAGGATTCAGACTTCTTGTTTACTGGCTCAGAGAGGGCACATCAGACAGGCCACAGGCTTTTAGTGATCCACAGTATTGTCCTAGATAATGGAAGGGTCTGAAGGCGTGTGGTAGCCTTTCCTTGTAGATGGCTTGAATATCAACCAGGCCAATCAGGAAGTTCATACACTCACTGCCCAATCAGAAACTGTCAGGAATCAATGCACTCTGCTCCTTCTCTCACCAAGAGTGAAACATAAGCACAAATTCCAAGCTGGCACCTATGAAGCAGTTATTACACTTTCTGGTGATTAGCGGTCTCCAGGAAATAATGTCCCTGTGCTCCTTCTTTCACAAGGAGCAAAACAGAAACATTAATCCCAAGATGACTACTAAGAGGCAGAATGTGGACTCTCCAGTAAGTGGTGGATTAGGAGTAGATGTTGCAGATTTTAAAGCTAAGATGGAAAAAAATTGTTTAACATTGTAAGAACTACATTGTGCACTAAGCAGTTAGATATGAAAGAGGGGGTAACTAAGCTTTAGCTATCTAAATGGAGAACCACTCATTGTAAAAGAGCAATATAGATTGGAAGGGGCTGGGCACTTTATATTTTGGCTCTATGGGATACAGTGGGATGGACAATAAACTTAAATAGCCAAAGGGGAGCAATTTCACAAAATGATATTTATGTTCTTACTCACAATATCCAATGAAAGAAAAGAGGGAAAGAGATATGTGGTCAAATTAAAATAAGGGGCAGGCAACCAGCAGAGTGGGAGGGTGGACAAAAACTTAAATTTCTGTGTGACTCACAAGAGACACAGCTGTGGTCTCCTTTTCTAGTTTAAATATGCAACACAATACAGAAAAACAAAAGAAGGCAATGAAGCAGTACAAAATACAAGAAAGCAAAAACTAACTAACCCTTCCACTCACAGCAAGTTGTGGCAGAGTCTGGAAGAAGTATTATGAAGATGAGGGATATTACACATTTGCGTATTGCTATGATTAATTGCGCTAAATGTAAAATGGCCTCATTTGCATACAAAATGCATAACGGACCCTGAACGTATGCTGGTAAGCACTAATCTCAGTGAAATACAGGAGTTAGGCTGCACATTAAATATATGACTGGAAGGGAAAATTTACTATTTGCTACCATACTTTTTAAAAGGAGGTGCAGTTACTGACTTCATTTCAAGAAATGGTTGCTTTATTGTACTTTAATGCTTGTGCATACATGGCCAAACTACTGAAAGGGTCACTGGGGAAATGTTTCATTTATGTTTCAGTGAAGTGTTTGTGCACACATGGATAAACTACTGAAGTGGTTGCTGGGGGAAATCATTCACTTATGTGTCAGTGGAGTTCTTGTGCATACACAGGCAGAATGCTGAAATGCTTGTACATATATGGTCATACATGATCATATATAATGTGTCTGTGAAGTGCTTGTGCATAAATGGTCAGACTGCTGAAGTAAATGCTTGGGGAAATTATTTAGTGTCATCTGAGTGCTTATTCATGCTTGCACAAACTACTGAAGGGATTGCTAAGGAAAATCAGTTATTTATGTGTCAGTGAAGTGCTTGTGCGCTGAAGTGGTCACTGGGAAGAATATTTTAGAGTCACATCATTGCTTGTGCATACTTTCACAAATGACTGAAGGGATCACTGGTGAAAATAATTCATTATGGTATCTTTTAAGTGCTTGTGTATAAAAAAAGTAATGTCTTTTGGCTTTTCCCGGTTAGGGGTCGCCACAGCGGAACGCAGGTCCGCGTATGATTGGCAGTAGATTTTTACTCTGCCAAGGTGCCAGCCCGACACTCAACCTTCAACGAAAGCACACCCATTCACGCACGCACCTTACCTGCATGTTTTTAAACATCACTCAACCACGGGGGGGACATGCAAACTCCACACAGAAGGTGTTCCAGCTGAGAATCAAACTGGAAACCTCTTGCTATGAGGCGACAACCCTAACCGCTGCACCACCGCAGCTTTTAAGTGCTTGTGTATACTTTGGATAAAGTATTGAAGGGATCACTTGGGGCAAGTTCATGGATTGTAAAGCAGGTAACAGAGGTGCAGCAACACTTTTAACAATGGATGTATATATGCCATGGATATTGGACTAAAAATTGCACTCTTCGTTAGTATATGCTGCTTTACAAAATTTCTCATTTACATCGCATTATACTTATGGCATTGCACATTAGCATAAATGGCCCCTATGAATCGAGTCTTAGCTATGTTCACTCCCAAGCAACATAGATACCCCTACCATATTTGCGTAAATAATTATTAATACTGGCAGATAATTCTTCTCTACCTTCACTTCCTTTCCTGACTACAAACACTAAAGATGAATTACTGGATACAGAACATACATGACCCAGTACTTTGAAATGCCTTACTGCACTTGGTTTAGCAGATCATTTCCTTCCCCTGTTTGCTCAGGTTGGACATAGGGCAAGTTACTAGATCATTGTTCCAAGCATACTCCTGCATTAAGTGATGAGCCACCAAGGACAACTTATGCAAAACTACTAAACTTTCAGAGTAAGGAGAAAAATATTACTAATTCAAAAGGCACAAAATGTATTTGACTGGAATGGTACAAAGATGTATTTCCCTGAAGCTGCACCTTTAGAAATGAATATGGGCAGCCAAGGAATAACTTTTCTTCTACTGTTAAGCAAGGAAGAGATGTCACTCAAAGTGCACTTCCACTGTGCATTCATTTTTTAATTGAATGAGAAATCCTGCAGAGTTGTAGGTGAAGAGGAGGCATCCATGTTGACAATCAAGTTTCCACATTACTGTTTGCCATGATGTCTGTTTGTGTGTGTGTGTGTGATTATGGTGTTTACACCATCTAAATGAACTCTGTATCTATAAGGTATTTGCTGCATTCATTAGACCTCTTGCTTATATCATTTACATTGTACCTTTTACTAGGTATGAATGTAAACAAGCTACTTAGCTGAATTATCTATTCAAAAGTATGCAAGTAGTAACCACATGGAGTCTTACACTGAGATATGGACAGCAAGAGATGACAGACCTGGGACTTCTCCAAATATGTCTTAGTTTATGTTTTGTGTTATGAACACCTCCTGCATTGAAATAAATAACTATAAAGTTATTGGTCATTAGTTAGGAAAGCTAAATCTGGCATATTACTAAATTATAGATTAATGAATAAGTGAAGCTTCTATTAAACAACAGACTATAAAATTTATTTTCTGTTGTCTTAATTATTAAGGTATCTGTTAACTCTTAATGAGCAGCCATCACAGAGTTTGTTGGTACTGATATCCACATGCCCATTAAACTGGAGCCTTTGTAGTTGTCAAAAGACTAAGCAAAGTCAAGGTCTGCATTTTATGTTTTGTTTTATTCATGAAACTATAATAACACCTGCTGTGCATCTCTAGTGATGATACTGCATAAAGCAGAAGAAGCCTTAATGATAATTAAGCACAGGGGTGCCAAAGCCTCTAGCTAAGTGGATTGTATTGGCAAAGTCTTGGTCTTCTTGGGTTTAATTTAATTTAATTTAATTTTGTGATGGTATTCTGGCAGGCTACCATAGGATGCCAAAAGGCTGATGGCTTCACTGGCATTGTTACAAAGACAGAATGTTATCAAGTTGTGCTCAGTGTAATGGCCAGGCAAGATGTATGTCTGCATAATCTTGTTCACATCATTTATCTTTAACTTATTTGTAACAAGCTAGGTGACACTCCAACAAAGTAATTGTTTGAAGTCGACTTGAATTTCATTTCTGCTTTTAATTAGAAAGATCAAGATCAAACATCTTACAAAGATCTAGATATTACAGACATTAAAAAGAACAAGAAGTGTTGTCATTCTGAAGATATGATTAGCAAATTTAATTTGATCGTTTCTGCAGTTTAAAGTATATGTACTGAAAACATGTCTAGACCATGTGATTCATGCTCATCCTTACATCGACCCTGGCATTCCTTAACATCCTTACATCTACCCTGGGATTCCTTAACATACCCTTTTCATACCCAGCAGAATTGTTGTCAGCCTTGAAAAGGTGCAGGGAAGCTCAAGCACACAATGTAAATAAAGTTGCTTGCTTGTAGGCAGACATATTATGCAAGCACATTTGGGCTTTCTGGTGATTCGCAGTCTCCAGGAGATAATGTCCCTGAGCTCCTTCTGTCACCAGGAGAAAAACAGAAGCAGTGAACCTTGCTTATACAAAGTCAAGGCAAGTTGATTGAAAGAATTAAGATGTAGGAGAGGTTAAAGAGGGAGAATCTACTCAGAATGCAATGGAGTTAGTGCAGAAATGAGTAAGAGGGGAGCGTAAATGAAGAAAATATATAATGCAGCTAAATGTGCTTATGTCACAAAATAACTTTTTTAACATAAATACTTCAACATTGATATAGCAGTAATTAATCTTGTTCACAGTTCTTGACCCATGCACATAAATATCCATGGACATGCTTAAAGGATGTGAGAGGGACACAAAGCAGCATTGTAACAAGGGGGAGTAAATGTGATATAAATGTTAATAACATGCTGGGATGAGATAACAGCCAGGACAGCAGATACATCAGAGGCTATTTGCACAGGCCGCAGTTAATGAGTATGACATGTATATACAGGGGAATGTATGTCTGTTAACCGACAGTACAGTTGTATTCCCACCTACATCATGTATAAACAAGAAGTTAACCCTACAGCAGTTGTATCGTGCACATCAGAAAGGGACATGTTTTTGCCATTTATTGTCATTTGCAAAATTGAAAAAGGGGATATGTAACCTTTACACATGTTTTGAATATTCATGTAAATCCTAAATAGTAATGTGAAGATATGTGAAGGCTGCCAGCCTGGCAGATAGACTTTTGTAGATAATTCTGTAAATTGTAAATATTAATATAAGTCACAGGCTTGTTATCTTAAATGTGAAAAGACTGTATTGGACGTTGAACTGCAAAAATGTAACCACATTGCACTCTGCTGGAGGAAAGCTGATAAGGAAAGTAGTGTATAATTGTTTGATCTCAAAACTCAGAGCAGAGATGTCTGGATGAAGGAATTTTTCCTATTGTTTTGAGACTAGAGTTAACTGCTAGATTTTACATATATAATGTCTTTAATTGCTGTAGTTTCCTGACCAGGTGCAAGAAATGTTAATGTAGAGTTTCTGTTAGGCTGGGAAACCAGAGAATTGTTAAGAATGATGTAATCTAAAATGAGTCAGCAGGATGTATTATCAATTTAAAGGACTTTCTCAGAGACAGAGACAGAGAGAATCAGAGCATTTTGCATTTGTTTTCAGAAATGACAACATCACCAGAACTGCCTTGCTCCATATGTAATTTTATTTTAGAATTGTGTTTGCTCTTATAGATAGGAAATAGGAAGTCTAGTCTAGCTGTTTTCTATACTGATGTCAGAACTTTTCTACTGTATTATTTTAAGCATTTCTCTGTGATATCTGAACTCTTGACTAGCACGGTGTAGTAAGAAGTATTGTCTTTTGTTCTCATTATTTATTAAATATTTTTTAAACCTTTCAACTGTGGCTGTCTTTATGTAGAGATAATGTATGCTCTAGAGTACACTGCTTGTATATAGTGATACTGTCCAAGCCTCACCAAATAAGCTTTGCTGATCATCACACTTACCATTTGGATAATAATATTGCACAGTAATAATTGGACACCGTTTGATAAGGGCCTTATTAGTAGCTGATATTAGTGGTTTGTGGCAAGGGGTAATACTGTATAGTCCTGGCAGAAGGGACATAGCTGGAGAACCTGTGCCAGCCTTCCCCAGGAGTGTCTGTCTGTTTGTATATAACTCATATCTCAAAGTGTGTGTGTATAAGCTACATGGGCAGGGACACGAAGCACTGGTTGGACAGAGAGGGTGCTGGAGGGTTTAGCTTGACCACTAGGCTGAGATCTGGACCCTATAGCTGTGTCAGTGGGGAGTCTTATTGGGGATTTGAGAGAAAGGGAGAAACTAGCCCCAGACTCACTGTGATCTCTGTGTGCTCTTAAGGGAAATTGTACTTTACTGTGTGTGCTTGTTATCTTTCACAATGTGGATGACCCTCACTGGTGTTAGTGGTGAGGACTGAGGCTCCTTGATTACTGGGCCAGTGTAAGGGCGTCACAAGTAATATAATAACACTCAAAATACACAAGTCACAAATGAAAACACACATCTGATGCCATTTCATTTGTTCAAGGTCTCCATGCATAAATGGAGTGCATCTATTACATGATTATTTTGGGATGCTTACAAGAAATTGCAGTGAAGAATGCCATAACAGCATGCATTCAACACAAATACACAGGAAAGTATTTTAACACAGACCCAAGCACACCCTATGATGATCTTGCATCATGCCATACAGTAAGGAATGTTATGTAAGCCCTCATATCATAATAAAGTTTCACAGTGTGAAGAAAACATGTCAGTCATACATAAATGTTTGCAAGAAAATATGCAAAACAGAGTATTATTATATGGAAAAGAAGTACTGCCTGTGAGCAATCAATGACATACTCAGCATTTTCATCTACCCAGATGTGAACACATGCCAGGACAGATATCAGAAAGTTGTGCACCAGCCACTGACACAACTGAAATACTCATAAATTTGTGTCATGATGAACACCCTTGAAAGACTTATAGCAATTTCTTATTGTAATGGGAATGGATTCCCTACCCTGGAGCATTAGGCCATAAAGATGTGGCCCTCTGACTGTGCCATAAGTACTTAATTTGCCTAAGCCAGCCCTGTCTGACACAGTTATTAGACAGACAGATGTTACCAGATCTAAACCACTGCTTGACATACGACACACAATACAGTGTACTGACTGCATCTACCACAGGACATAATGATGGAGCTTGACAAACAAACTAATTAAAACCAAATAATGCAATGTCAACTGGCTACTTAATAGAACCAAAATATTTTTTAACTTATAAAACAGTATACGTAAGCACTTTCATTTGAGCAATTTCAAACTTCCCTAAATACCTTTCACTACTTAACCCAGAATTTAAATAGCCCACCATGAATTACCAAATACCCAGAAATTATGTCATTATCTGTAAACATTTTTAAAATTACATTATAATTCATTCAAGTTAATAAACAGTTAAATAATATGCTAATAATTCTTGATCCTATAAATGCTTATAAACATATTAAACAATATCTTAAAATAAACTATTACAATTAACATAAATATACTAACAACAAGCTGATAATTGTTATAGTGCTGAAGGTCATTTAAAAGTGACTTTTATTATCAAGCTTTTAAATCTTTTAAATTCCTTCACTTACATCCTGATATAAATATAACATACAGCTTTCATCAAAAACATCTACCATAAAAGTATCTGTTGACCAAACCTTTTAAAACAAATTGATGTGATTTGATATCTTTTATCTGGATGGCTGGTTATTTGTATATAAGGTTTTGAATTAATGTGATTTTAGTCATGGTCTGAAGAAGAGGGTTTGCCATGAAAAAGCTTACCAATTCTCATTGTTGTATTATACTACAATTAAATTGGATTTTACTCTAATCTCAGCCTTGTGTACATCTGTTTTTATATTATTGCTGCTTTTCACTGAGTCTGGGTTCCTACTGTGTTTTTATTTCTTGATCCTACATATTCTTGGCTTTCAGAGGGACCATGGCTGAAGGTGTGGACATCAAACTTGGGTATAATCCCATGGAAGGAGTGAACAGCTCAGAAAGCAGTGGTCTAAAAGTCATTAGAAAAAGGGACTTCAAACTGTTGGGAACAACATTTATCCTTAAAACAACCTGTAATCTCTTTATGGACATGTGCTTTGAATCAGAGATAGCAGATGAAACGAATGTTGATGCTGCTACTATGAATGGCTTTCATGAGACACTTAAATTATTGGAGGACAAGCTCTATAAATACAAATGTCTGCTATGGCATTGTTTTTATTTTGAGGCAGCTATTTATCATAAAGTCATCCCCAGAGGGTTATGTGGTCTTAAAAATGCCCTCATATGGAGACATTTTCCTGGAGCTGCTAAAATGCTGGCAGGAACTTAATTTGCAGCTTAGTTTTAACTATATGCACTTACTTAGCAAGTTCTTTCATCCCAAAGAAGAATCACTTGCTAAAGAGATCAATGAGATGCTTATCAAACTGCAGAACACCTATAAGGGTGAAATATATGCTGAACTGACTGAAGAACTGCTTTGTAATATCTTGCTATATGAGCGTAAATTGCAGAGCGATAAATTAAGGAAGTTATAAAGGGACTCATCAGATTTTCGAAGTGGCTATGTTTTCTCCTGGCTCAGGGAGAATGCACATATTAGGCACGTTGAGGGTGGTTCTAACAGCTATAGCCAACATGTAGTGAGAACACTGAGCCAGGGAGGGAACTCCAAGGCAGAAGGATGTCACAGGAAGGAGTCTGCAAACCCTGGAAGCAGTAACGTGGATATATCTGGCTTTGGAAGTACCCAAAGAACTATGGAGCAAGTTCCTAATGTTAATACTTTCAATCAGCACACCTTAAATCAGTCAAATGTTGAAGGCAGCACTACATCAACTGCAATATGTATATCTGACAATAATATGTCGGCAAAGCAACAGGCTTTGGTGGTGAAACCCAGTGAATGATCAGCAGCCAAAATAGATTAGGCTACAGAAAATGCCTCAACTCCAACATGCCCTCAGTCCCTGTATTCTGTTTTTTTAGAGAAAGCTCTGCCTATAAGGCAGGAGAAATGGAAGGGACATTCACACAGCCGGCAGCGAAGGCCCAGGACAGGGTCGGAAGTTCAGTGAAATGGAGGAAACTAGACAAGAGAGGCTGGCAGCAGGTGACTTAATTTTTAATTTATCTTCATTTAATTTAACTGAGGACTAGATTGCAGTATTATATAAAGGACTGTCTTTTGTTCTGGCATTCAAAACTGATTTAACAGATATTTTTTTGGACTTGAAATTGTTTGCAAGAAATGTCATGTTACGTGTGACATTTCCAGACAACATTTTGTTACATGATACTTTTAAGAAACCTAGTGTTTTTACCCCCAAATTTTCACCAGCCTTAGATGCATTTTTGAATATATGCTAGAATGTCTTGAGGAAATGCTCTGTAGACAAGTGGAGTGGTTCAACTCATTATAATTTGACTTTAAAAGAAATGGAATCTTTAAATGATCTGACTAAGGCACAACAACTAATGATTAGACCAGCTGATAAGGGAGGAGGGATTGTCATATTATATAAGAGTCAGGACATTGAATGACTGTCCAGTATGTTAAATGATGAACAAGTTTATATTAAGCTACATAAATTTCAGGTTACTTGTTAATAGAGTTAACTTTTACCTGTTTGACTTGTTGATGACTAATCAAATTAACTATGGCATATATACCTATTTTACAGTTGACCATCCTAGGATACCTTTTATTTACAGTTTGCCGAAAATACATAAAGTTGCTGTTAACCCCCCTTTCGGCCTTTTGTCTCAGGGAGAGGGTGGTTAATGGAGCCTATTTCTTTATATGTTGAAAAGCAACCTAGATTGGTTTTATACACTATTACTACTGTTTTGAAAGATACCAAGCAATTTCTGTAAGACCTATACCTATGGTTGTAGGGTTTTCTTGATTTGAAAAGAGTATTGTTTGTGACACTCGATGTCAATTAACTTTTTACGTTCATTCCAAATGATATAGGAGTAGATAGTATTAGGTTATTTTTGACATCAGATAGTATCTTTTCTGATTCAAAAGTGGACCTATTATGTGCACTCTTGGAATTGAGAGAACAATGTTTTCATTTTTGAATCAGAATATTTCTTACAGAAATTGGGAGTAGCAATGGGCACGGCATGTGCCAATTTGTATGCCAATATTGTATTTGCATACTGGGAGAAGCAATCTGTTTTCACTGATATTCGATTTAGAGCATGTATGAAACTCTATAAACATTTTGTGGACAGTGTGTTATTATATGGCAAAGACCAATGGATTTATTGTTGGAATTTGTTGATTATTTACAGAATACAACCACCTTTATTCTGCTGCGAGTATAGACTTCCTTGACACTACAGTTAGTATGGATGAATTAGGTAACTTGTCAACTAGCATGTACAGGAAACCTTGCAGGAAGAACAACATTCTTCATAACACTAGCATGCACCCACGGCACATTTCAAAGAATGTGGTTAAAAATCAAGTGCTCATAGTAATGAGACTGCACACTAATGAGACCTGATTTCAAGAGGCATTAAATATTTTACGAGTAGAACTTTTACATCATGGCTATAGAATACGAGTTGTAGAGAGGGCTATTAATGAAGCTAGGCCTCTAATTGAAGTAAGATTAAACCCTACTTTTCTGACCCCTTGAACCATCAAGTAGTGGACAACACGATTCCATGAAGGTAGCATAAGTAGGGTCACTTTAACTTATTCAAGTAATATTAATGTTATCTGTGATGTAGTGAAAATAACTGGAAATACTTATGACAGATTCAAGTGTAAGCAGTATAGTTGGCCCCCACCCATGATTTACCTTTAAAAATAATAAAACTTTGAAGCAATATCTATGTTATAAACAAAACTACCATAGTATGGCATACTCTGAGCTCAGAGGCACATATGCATGTAGATCCTGTAGTGCCTGTAGATATATATGGACAGCTACCTCAGTTATGCATCCTAGGTCTATGAAAAAGATTGAGTTTCCCTTCTGTGCTGATTGCACTGATAAGAATATAGTTTATTGGGCACAGTGAACACCCTGTGTAGAGTTCTATATTGGAAAAACCAATCATACACTAAAAGAAAGAGTGCTTGATCACATTAATGACATCCGTAATAAGAAAGTAAAAAATGCGCTGGCCAGGCATGTGACCGATTCAGGTGACATTCACCGATTTAAGTTTCTGGTCTTGCATAAAGTTGGCACTAATATTGGTGAAGGTGATATAGTCAATGAAACAGAGTATATAGAGTTAAGATGGATACTAGACCTGAGGGCTAATGTATACCCAGGTCTTAATAATGCTGCGTCTTTAAAATCTGCCTTAATGAAAAAAGGTTTTCATCACTAATTGACATTGCGATTTAATATCTTATATCTGGATGGCTGGTTAGTTTTATATAAGGTTTTCAATTAATATGATTTTAGTTATGGTCTGAAAAAGCGGGTTTGCCGTGAAAGCACTTAACAATTCTCATTGTTGTTTTATACTATTAAATTGGATTTTACTCTAACCTCAGCATTGTGGATGTCTATATGTATATTATTGCTGCTTTTGACTTAGTCTGGGTTCTTACTGTGCTTTTATTTCTTGATCCTAGTGTAATACCTGCCTGGAACACACAATCTGAGAGTTCAGTCATGTCTCTTTTCATGTAGTCCAGAGAGGTACGTCTCAATTCATTCATCCCAACATGGACTATAACAGAGTCAAAATGGCACTGGTTGTTGATTGATTTGAGTGCATTTGTGATTTGATGGATACTAGCACCTGACAGGCAGCTGACCATGACCTTCTCCTTGTCCAGCATAATTTCCTAATGACCTTTCCTTTAAACTGAGTGAAATGAATATATGAGGAGTTACTTGACCATTGAGTACGATAAGAAATTTAGTTTTATTTTTTCTTTTAAGTAGAAATAAGTTGTGTCCAAAGCTTAATGTTTAAAGCTGACACACAGCATTCCTCTTCACTCCTATCACCAAAAGAAAACTACGTTCTGTATACTACTTTCTGGTGTTAGACTGTGAAAAAATTGAAAGAACAATGACAGCAGTATAATTCAACTTGTTTCATTCAAATGTGCATACATAAGGACTTCTTATCCCATGCCAATAAAAGATAGTCACCTGTACATGGGGGCTTCCGGGGGAGGCCCTTGGCTGGCCTGCGCCATCTGCCAACTCGGCCGGCCTGTCTTATGCTTGATTGAGGTGCATGTGGAAAAATAATGTTCTCAGAAGCATTCTAACATGTTAGGCCTGGACAGTACAATACCCTTTGTTAAAAAACCTCCCATGAACATCTCTGAGGTTTCATTATAAGGAATGTTAAAGAAATAATGGCCAAACTGTTCCCAGCACCCACATCACCCAGAGGAGTTCTTTATGTGCCCCAGTGTGTATCTAAAGAAAAAAAAATACTGGTGTTATTTTTCCGCAGATTAACACAAATACTTAAACTGACCCTGACAAGCCAGGACAATCACAAGATGCGCACACACACATGCACGCATTCACATATGCATATACATATAGACACATAAGCATGTATACACACGCACAGACACATGTACACATTTGTACACACCCACATATGCACGCACATACGCACACATACACATTTGTACACACACTAACACATATATACTTATTTATACACAGTTAGATATATTCATATTTATACACACACATTTCAGGACATGTATACATGCATGCATACATACACACTTGTATACACAGACATGTATACACACACATCTGTTACACTATTGCTGCCTTGGTTGTTACAATTTAGTGGAGTAACTGTGGTTGAGAGATTGTAATCAATAGTAAAACATGCTAATTGTCAGCTTGTAACAAAAATAAATAAAGTAAAAGAAGCTTTTTCTTAAACTTTCAAGGTGTTAATGCTTGCTAAATTGCATTGATTAGCTTACCTTGTCCTAAATTTACAAGAGTGAAATGTGCACTCAGGCAAGATGAAAAGAACAGTAGAAATTACAAAAGAAAATCCAAGCCAAACAGTTAGTAGTACTAGTACATAGACAGTCCAGAATCTGACAGCATATAACAAAATTAAAAAAAAAAAGATGAGGAGCAAGTCAAATCCACCATCCAGGACAGACTATCCTATCTCTGTAAAAAGCTGTTAGTGATGAATCGCTGAACACATTTGTAGATGCTCTGGGTCTGCTAACATAAACAGTGGCAACCCCCACCACCACTATCACCAGTACATCGCCTTCTGCTGGTGTCATCACTGGGAGTCCATCATTCAAAGAAGTAGTACCACATAAAGGAATAAGGGAAATCCGCATCAGAAAACCAGGAGGTCATTCTGTTTTCTTCTGGCTTTCCCCCACCTTCTGGAAAACATTAATTGAGTAATTATCACCTTTCAAATGGACCAGGGTGAAACAAATGGAAAGCACTAATACTCTTGATGAGCTGCACATGACTTTCTGATATAGTGTCAGTTAAGGCATTTTCTTGCAGTATGTTACTATTTTGTTCTATTTTCTTCCTTTATGTTTGGGTTGGTTTTCTCCCTGGGTCCTATTGCCTATCTTATATACCCCCTTTTGAAAAACTGTACTGAAGTACATACACTCAGAGCACTTCCCAATGTCCTTGGTGAAACAGCAAGCAAAACTGCAACCGAGTCTGATAAGCTATACCAAAAGATAACTGCTTCTTCATTTGTCCATCTTTGACAAGTTCATCCTCATTTTTCTCTGAGGACATCCAGAACAGGATATGAGGATCTTTCTAGATTTTGACTGGCAAATTACTTGGTGGCTAATAATTTGTTCAGCAAGAGAGACAGTCACATAATCCCATACAAGACTGGCCAGCATACAATTCAGGTAAACTTCCTCCTAATAAGGAAAAGGTAATGGGGTAGAATCAGCGACTGCAAACTCATCCCCAGTGAAACAGTGGGCCCACATCATAAATGACTGGTGGCAACGATCGGCTGTAGGCAGTGGTCAGAGAAGGCTTGAGTTCAACAGAGACTAGGCTGAAGACTTGGTAGTTAATGGGAGTAAAAGCATAAAAGTTCAAGGAAATTCTCGGAGCACTAGCACCTCAGGAATAATAGGAAATGTGTGGAATCAAGGAATAACTGCAACATTTCAAAACAACATGTGTGAAGACTATAGAACTGATATGTGGTCAAGCTAGGTATGGAGATAAGGTAGCTAAAGAAAGATCATTGTGGTAACGCCATGCCCCAGGATGCCCACTCCATGTTTCTTGATATACTGGGTAATATTAAGGTACAGCCCAATACCTTAATAATGGGTGATTTCAACTACCCTACCATCAACTGGGAAAACTACTCATGTACTAACTTATTTGCTCAACGCTTTCTGGAATTCATAAATTCCAATGCCCTGGATCAGCTTGTCCATACCCCTACCAAGGGCAGCAATATCCAGGACCTGGTCATTACCAATATGGGCAACAAATATTCCAAGCCAGAGGTCAACTCCTTGCTGGTCAGATCCAACCACAAGCTAATCACCCTAGACATCAATATCCCGCCCCTACCCCCCATTAAGTAAACCACCATAAAAACTTCTCCAAAGCCAACTTCATGCTTCTTAAGACAGAAGTGGCAAGCTTCACAACACCCATACAGATGGAAAATAGAGGTACAGCTGCTGAATCCTATACAAATTCACTGTATAAGCACATACACGAGTGCAGAACCAAGACGCTATCCTCCAAAAAAAGGAAACCAATCTGGTGGTCCCCTGCTATAAACAAACTCTACAACAGAAGGAAGAAGCTGTTGCAAAAAAGAGTAAAATCCCCTGATTGCAAGAACTCCCTGGTCAGCCTCAGCACGAAGCTGAGATTCCTCATAAAGTCCTCCAAAGCTAGTTACGAAAATAAAATCACCACTGATTCTAAAGACAACCACAAAGCATTCTACAGCTATGTCAAGAATCTCAATGGCGACACTCAGATCTGCTCAGAGTTACAGCACAATGACACTAGATATACAGAACCAACTGATATTGCCAATCTTCTGGCAGATAGGTTCAGTGCAAACTACACCCCCCTCACCCTCTAAAGGGCTCATCACTATACCAGAAGAATTTAAAGCACCTGTAACCATGGCTACACAAGTAAAGACCGCACTCTCCAAAGCCAAGAACACAGCATCCATGGGACCTGACAACATCCCAGGCTGCATTCTGCACGAACTACAGAATGAACTGCCACCCCACCTAAGAACTATGTTCAGTCATAGCCTCACTTCAGGCTTTGTGCCTACTAAATGGTGCACAGTGATGGTTATCCCACTCCACAAAGAGGGCACCACCACAGACCCTGGGAACTACTGCCCCATTAGCCTGACAAGCCTGGTCTGCAAGGTCACGGAACGTATTATCTTGGAGCTTATAAACAAGGACATAGGTAACCTCCAAACGCTGGACCCCACTCAGTTTGGGTTTGTAAAAGGTAGGTCATGTCTCCTAAACCTGATTGATGTCTTTGAAGTAGTGACCAGAGCCGTGGACGAGGGTAAGGTGGTGCACACAGCCTATCTTGAACTCGCCAAAGCTTTCAACACCATCCCCCACTCTGGGATTATAGATAAACTCACTAGACTGGGCATAAATCCCTATGTCACAAGATGGGTGGCCACCTGGCTCACTGACTGAACCCACACAGTGAAAGTAGCCGACTCCAAATCCAACTTCAAACCAGTGAAAAGTGGAGTACCACAGGGCTCAGTCCTGGGTCCTCTCCTCTTTGGCATCGACTTCTCAGAAGTCCAGGCTAATACAGCAGGTCTTTGGTTAATGAAGTTTGCAGACGACTGCAAACTAGGTGCCATAATAGAATTGCCTAATGATGTGGACATTCTACAAAGGGGCCTCACTGAGACTGATGCTTGGTGTCAAAATCATGGCCTCAAGCTCAATGTCAAGAAGTACCCTTTTCCCTTTCGGAAAACCACTGTACCCATGAGCTACCACATAGGAGGTAGCCTACTAAACATTGAAAATGTGATGAGACCTTGGGACACAGGTGGACAGTAGTCTCTACTTTGATAATCACATCACCACAGTAGTCAGGAAATCCTTCTACAAGGCACAGCTCATCACAAAGGGGTTCACCTCCTGAAAAAAAGAGGTCATTGTTCCTCTCTACTCATCCCTCATCAAAACCATTATAGAGTACAATGCCCCATTTGGCATGTACCTCCCAAGACATCTACAGCAACTAGAAAGGCCACAGTAATATCTCACTAAGAGGATTACTGGCCTCAAACAGATTCCATATACAGACCATCTCAAAAAACTCCAAATCTACTCCGTCACTTATCGCCTACTCAGAGACAACCTCTGCCTAACATACAAAGTCATGTCATACCCAGATCTGTTGGACATGCTACACTTAAAGAAACCCCAATACCTCTGCGCCACATGCTCCAGGGACCTAAACCTTGCCACCACAATAAACAGAACCTGCTGGAGGGATAGATTCCTGTCCCAAAGACTTCCCATGCTCTGGAACAAACTACCCATTCATGTCAAGCAAAGCTCCTAATTAGCCCTCTTTAAGAAAAATCTCAACAATTGGATTGGAAATAGGAAATTCACCCTGGGGATCGCTTCTATGGCTCTGCTAGACAGTGGTGCAACAAAATAACTTTCTTGGGTGGTGAAAACCAGGGAACTTTTTTGGCTAGGTTTATATAGGCCCCAGGGCCAATAGCCTAGTACCTACCTATGAACAACACATGATAGGACTCTGCTGCTACTAAGAGACAAGTCTCATGTTTTTATGCATCAGAACTGGATTAGAATTCTATATAGGTGGGCATTTCAAGTTTTAAGAGTTGGAGAGTAAACACTGAGTGTTATAGCTAGTGTAAGAATATGTGATAACAGTTACTCAGCAGAAGTCTTAAGTCGATGATAAAATGAATATGTAAGTTAGCAATAAAGGATAAGAATGTAGTATTATTACATGCCTTTAGACTACTTTATGGTCTCATATTAATGAAAATTTATTTTGCAAATGTTGCCTTCATAATAGTTAACCAATCCTTTTCCAAATCATAATAGTTAACCAATCCTTTTCCAAAATGAGCTATACAAATGGTATATGTAATTATAGAAAGTCTGTTACAGATTATATTTTCATTTAGTATGCTTTGATTGCCTCTTGGTTGGCTGTGGTGGTGCAGTGGTTAGCATTGCTGCCTCACAGCAAGAGGTTCTCAGGTTCGATTTTCAGCTGGGGAGCCTTCTATGTGCAGTCTGTATGCCCTCCCTGTGGTCATGTGGGTTTCCTCTAGGTGCTCCGGTTTCCTCCCACATCCTAAAGACTTAAGGTGGATTGGGCACTCTAAATTGGCCCTAGGCATGAGTCTGTGCCTTCTGTGCAAGGTTGGATGCCAGGCTGGCAACTCAGACCTGTAAAACTCCACTGCCAATCATTCTGCAGACCATTGTTCCGCTCTGGTGACCCCTAACAGGAAAAGCTGAAAGGAAAAGAAGAAGATGTTTTGATTGCTTGTCCGCTATGCTTTCACTTTACTTAATCATACCCATACTAACACCCATGTTATATATGCCTTATTGTTTTTCACTAACACCTATCTTACTTTATCCATCTTCACATCTACACACCTTCCATCCCACTTCCCTAAACCTGTAGATGGCAGCTGTAAACAAATTGTTACAAGCCCGAGATGTATTAGCAAAAGATGAATGCAGCAGCCTGGTGCAAATCAGCATACTATGGGTGCCTTTCAATGTGGAAAGGTAACGCTAACCTCTTCTTTGAAAGTTTGCTCATGTCTGTAGGGTATAGAGATTACATCCAGTGCTACAGTATTCTGTGCCCCCCCCATTCAGTAATGGGATCACAAGAGTTAGATACTGCTATGCTATAAAATAATGACTATTCAGTTCTGTCTTAAGGAATGACATACAATAAAGGGAATGTCAGACTCATGAAGGGCATGCCAGATTGTCAACAAAATCAAAAAGGCACATGAGATAGAGAAATGTTTCAGTTGACAGGACAGAGACACCAGCATCATGTCTACACTAGCTACCTTTAAACTTTGAAGTTTGTATTATAAAATATATGAGGAATAAAAAGTGAATTAAACTTTCCAGCTAAATACCAATATTTGTAGGCAAGTCATATTCCAGGTAATAACATTAACAGTATATAGGTATATACCTCTCGTGAATTCAAGAGCAAAGCTAGAATCAGAGGTGCTTCAGTTATCTGCTAAACACACTGAATGCAATTGGTGTTAGCACATCATATATTTTTGTTTGTAAAATGTATTTTCCAGCCACCCTGCTCCATTTCAGAGGCTTACATTACCTAAAGCTGTAAGCAGGAAAATGTTTGCTTTTGACAATATGTGTTAACAAATGACAGGCATATTAAATGAATAAAAGCATCCTTATGTCCTAGTTTGGAAAGTTAGGCAAAGAATGCATTAAAATTGTATTAGTTTAAGGTGATGCAAGACACTGTTTTTTATGTGTGCAATAAATGAAACATGTTCTTTTAAGTAAATAGTGAGGAATAAGAAAAGGAGAAAGATGAAAAGAAAAATAAGACAAAAAAATCAAAGTTCATGACTCATAAATTATGCATACTGCACCCATATGTGTCCTGTTTGGACTTTTAGAGTTATTCCTTCCCATTTGATCTGTGCTTGCAGGAAAATGAACTGATCTCGGGGCAGCTGATGTGTTTATGAACAAATGCAGTTTGTAGTAATCAGATAAGCTGTGATTTATTTCCTTAGAACAATCATAGTTGTTGACTGCTTTCTCTTACCTATTAGGATTCACAGTAGCAGGCACATTTAATTATCTACCCAAGAGACAGAGAGAGAGAGAAAGAGAGAGAGACACAGAGATTAATAGAATGAGAGAGAGATAGAAAGAAAGAGACAAGGAGGGAGAAGTAATAAACTAGAGACTGACTTCTTGGCTTCTGAAGATAAAGCTGCTTATATAATTATTTGTGCACTTTTTCTTATGTGTTTGTAATAATAATATGACTTTTTTGGTGAAACTGTTATTCAAGGTGGCTGCCTGTTTTTGCTCTAAAATAATGGGAAAGGTCTAGAGAGTGAACATTTCTTACCTAGAGTATGTGTAGGATGTATGTGGAAATGAAATCTGAACATTTACAGCATTTCACTAAACAAAAATCACCCTTATAAAGTCCCATTTTGGTGGGATAGATGTTATATGTGCATTTATATATACCTTTTTTCCCCTGCATCCTGATGTTATGCCCCCTAAATGATGCTGAGCAGTGCAAAGCAGAATGGTCCTACCTCCACTGTCATGAATTATTCAGGGGGACACTGATTGAGGTGTACTTACTGTAGACTGTCAAATGCAGTATCTGCTGCAAATGCATGTGATGCCTTATAAGTGAAAAAATAATGAAGCGTCTGTCTGGAAGTAGAACATACCTGACACATGAGTAGAGAATATTGCAAAATCGGATGCATCAAGCATACACTGTTGCATTTTCTAGTTGTAGGAATCATTTAATAAACATGCTTCCAGTGCAGTGTATGATATGTTGCAGATGCAGGTTACATATGGCTACTACCAGTTCCCATATTTACTGAAATAATAGTAGAATCGGATATTCATCTAAGGTTCTAGCTAATCATTTCATCACCTCAGGGTTTCATGTGCTTCTAGTTGAGCTGAATTCCTGGCTCAGACACAATTACTCTTACAAGTATTTCACCCTCCAGCTGAGGAAGGATGTCAATGTCATTTCTAATTTCTGGCCACTGAATTGCAAGCAGGCAGGGGTCTAAACTTGCTGGATCCAATAAAACCTAAAAAAAATTAAATTCTTGCACTGCCGGGACAAACCTTTTAGCCCATGGCTAATTTATAAAGTTATGTTTTGTACTGCATGGGAATATGACAGCTGCACTTTAAGTTATAATTTGTGGCTACAACTACAATAGCTCTTAATTTAAAATTTGCTTTTATAACCCCCCCTTAAGACCCTTATTCATGCCAGTTATTTTGTTGTCTATGACTTAGGAGAGAGAACCCACAAAAAGGGACATTAGCAAGTACTGCTATGTTTAATTTAAGTTCCTTCCTCATTGTTGGTCCTTCAAACTATTTAATTTATTTCTGTATTTCTTCAAATAAGGGCTGCTCAACAGAGCAAGATCATAGAAGACTGGTGAGAAAACTAAAGTTTTACCCTCAAGGTTGTGTGATATTGGAGATGATGTAGTCAAAGGTTAGCATATGCATATATTTAGAGCTTATACAGATAGTTACAGATTAGTATATTTATATTTCAGTTTATTTATTTGTTATTTTTGATGGATCTAGTTACAATGAATGTTATATTGATGCATTACCATATGGCACCGTTAAGTACCCCCCAGTTTGCCTGTACCATACAGCAGTAGTAAAACTGCCCACAGTGTCCTTTTAAAGCCTATAAAACAAATAAACACGACTATTCTTGTCTTCTCTTTCCCAGCATCATTCACTGACCAACTGGTTGATATGATTAGAAAAACTCAAAATTGGATCCCATGGGTCTGCTTGAGTAGACCGAAAAGTCATTAAGTCAAAACATACTTGATTGAGACAAGTACGCCGAAGTCTCACTGTAATGAACTTTTACATCACCAGAAATTGAATCCAGGAAAGAAACCAGTTGGCCAACATGGGGAAATTTCCCTATTTCTCCACTATAGTGTGATCTTGGAATTGGTATATTTTGTTAGGGAGGTGTAGAGGATGCAGTCCCCCACATTGGGGGGTGTTGGGGTGAACCCCCCCCCCCCCACTTGGGAGGGTTTACCATGCTTTGGCATGTTTGTTTTGTACTGCTAGCCTACTGATTTCCTTCCACAATTAAATTTCCAGTGGTGTGAAAGTTCGTTAAAGTGAGGATTTGGCATAGTCATCTCGATCGAGTAAGTTTCGATTTAATGGCTTTTCAGTCTACTCAAGTAGACCCTTATTCATATACCAAGGTCTTTAAATGAATCTACCGTTCATTCACTGTGTGCTGTATTAAATATTCACCTTTCAGTTTATGTCTCCCAGATTTCATATGCTTAGTTTTTGATGTATTTATCAGCATAATATTATCCTGTGCCCAAATGGTCAATTTAGTCAAGTACTTTTGCAGGCATGCTTTATCTGTAACACACATAATCAGATTATTCAGTTTCAGACATCTGCATCTAGATTGTAGAATACCTCAGATGAAAAAGTTAGGTCTGAAATATATAATCAGAACAAGTAAGGGCCTAGGACAGAGCCCTGTGAGAATCCCTGACTGTAAGCAAGAATTACACTTGTCCAGTTGCTGTATGATACTTACCATGTCCTGTTTGTAAGTCATGAAGCTATCCATTTTATCAAGAGTACATTGATACCTAGTTGTTCTAATTTATTGATCAGTGTTTTATGTATGACTCTGTCAAATGCTGAAGTTAAATCATACCTCTCATTCTCTTAGTTCAAGAAATCTGGACAAAGCCTGACAAAAAGGGAGGTAAAGGCCCAAAAATAGGAACACATTTTAGATATTGCTCTTATAAACTTAGAAGTTTGCTAGAGTAACAGGTTTGTGTTAACATACCATTTTCTGAAGGATATGAAGTCTGAAAATCAAACATATGTCATTATTTATTGATTTCAGTCCTCAGATCATTCAGTGATTTGCCAGAAAACCACACATTTTTTGAGAATTAGACCAAAAATATGAGGCAAAAATCTGGACATTCTGTGAAAAGCTGGACATTTGAGGGGTATGAGTTAAAATCTATATAAATTACATCACAGCACAATTTTCCATTCATAGCTGTTATTATATTATATTATATTGTTATAGAATATCATGTTACAGGTGGTTATAGATCTATTTTTGACATATGAATGCTGATGAATGGTTTCAAGTTCCATCATATCCAATTCTGACAGTAACTTAACCAATGTTACTTTCTCCATTAATTTTCTACAACATGAAAATAGACTTATGGGTCTATATGACCCTATGTTTGTCCTACTCCCCTTTCCATTAAAGACAGGTTTTATAAGCATGTATCTCCAATCTCCTGAGGCATCTCCCCATATAAATATATATATATATATATATATATATATATATATATATATATATATATATATATATATATATATATATATATATATATATATGACCTAGTAAATAATAGATTTAATAGTACTGTAAGTTCTTGCTGAAGTGTTCTCAGGTCATTATTACTAATTCCGCCTCCTCCCTGTGCTTTGTTTGGATTTAGTTTGCGCAGTTCTTTTTCCATATAATCTAATTTGATTCCATTATCTGATGTTACCTGGATGTCACTAAGTCGTCTAATCATCACCTTTGTGGAGCCAAACTGTTTTGCATAAGATTTTGTAAATATATCAATAGTCTGTTGTGTCTGAGAATAAATTTTAGAATCTACATACAGTTTATCAATGTGTATGTCTTTACCCCTTACACATATTATGTATCTATAAAAAGGTTTCTTATTATGCTCAATATCGTTATATAAATTTTCTTTAAAATTTTCTTGATCTTGTCTCACACCATACTTAATTTGTTTGTCCAGCTTGTTTATTTCAGTTTTCAAAGTTGTAGTTCGACCTCTGTTCAATTTTTTTATATTTTTTGTCTCTCATCTTAATCAGGTGTCTTGTTCTTATTGAAATATACCCCTGACATTGAACGCCTAGTTCCCGATGTTAAACTTTTTTTGTCCAACTCAAGCAGTTATTCTTACAAAACTTTTCACATTCCATCTGCAGTTTTTCCACTGAACACATCACTCCAGTTAGTTTTTCCATAGTAACTGTTTTGCTTCCCTATAATCTGTAATTAACCTTCTGTGCATTGGCTTAGATTTCAGTTTGGCAAAATTATCTAACAACAAATTATCCTTTATAACCCGATGATCAGTGCACATCAAAGGTGGCAAAACTTGACTTGAAGTAACAGTAATTTCTTTAGGAACACAAGCAACAACTATTATTTTCCATTCCCTAGTATTATTTTTTTTTTACACCCTGATGGAATTGTTCCTGAACATATGTTGTGAATAATTACCTTACCAATGTTGTTGAATCAATATTATTCCAGTCTGCTTCTGGTAAATTGAAGTCCCCAGATAATATTATTCTTCCCTTCTGTGTTTCATGCAAGAAATGTGTGAATTTCTACAGGAAAAGTGTTTTGAGCCTGTATACAGTTTATTTTATTTCTTCTATTATTTTTCACTTTCTTTTGTTAACCTAATAATTAAACTGGTCCACGGAGCATTATCAGCCACAACTTGGGTTCAATTGCACAGTTTGATACAAAACTAACAAATGGCTATTACATAGATAAATTATTTCAGAATTAGCTATGACTATAGAGCAGTTATATCTCATAAACAATTGCAAAGATAATTTTGAAATGATTGTGACAGAGTTAGGCTGCATGTCACAGTAATAAAGGTTTTACAAAGTAGAAAGAGTTACATGGAAAACATTATTGTCTTATTGAGTTACAGAGATTGAATATTTCAAATAATGTTTATTGCTAATCTTTCACAGGAGTAATGCCGTTTTACTTACTTGTTCTTGTCATGTTTCTTTGTGTACAGGTATTAACAGTTTTGTCATAAAGAGCACAAAAAGGCAATAGAGTGGTAACACAGGGTCATCTTGGTAATCCGTTTGCTAATTTCTGAATTAAGAAATTGGGGAAGGAGTTGAAAAGAGGGAGAGACTATTACTTGAAAAGAGACTGAGAAGATGGAATGCATAAGTTTTGTAGGGAGGGAAATGTAATGAGAGGGCTATTTTCTTATGTTAAAAACAATCTGCATACCAGTTACATACAATTTATTTAGCAGGTAACTATAACTTCCTATTTATATTTTGTTCTTACAAATTGACTAATCAACTGAGCAGTTGTAGTGTGTAATTAGTAGTTTGAGGAATGCTCATGCATAACTGTGGCAATTATCATTACTTTGCCCTGTGAATTACAGTAACTTAAAATATAGGTCATGCAGTGACTGCAGTAGCTGGTACTTTCAGATAAGTGCAGAAATTATAGTTACAACATACAAAATGAAAGTGCGCAGTGCCTGAGAAATTGTGATTTACCTCAAAACAGTAGAAATTTCATACTTCATGGTGTAAGAATCCTGTGAAGAAATGAGCTAGTTGAAAACTGTAAATAAAATTATTTATACTTGCTAGACTTAAGAATGTATGATACCCTAGCAGAAATAAACTTTTTACTTGTGTAACTCTCAACATTTTGCCAATGAATTACAACTTAGCCAATGTTTTGAAACTCGGGTTATTGGCAAAATTCACTTTCAGATAGTGGCTAAACAGTCTTGTTTTAAAGCTACATAGGAGGTTTACTTTTTCTGTGCAGTTTTGCCGTTGCTGTAACAAATTTATATCTTGACAGCATTAGTTTAACATATTAGATCAAAACAGAGCTATGTTTAAGAGTTAGAAACAGAGCTTCATGCATGCGTATGCATGTGTATCTTGTATGCATGTAACACTCCACCACACACACACACACACACACACACACACACACACACACACACACAACCTAATGATTTGCCAGTGTCAGCTGGTTTTCTGTCTCTCAGGCTAAACCTCTCACCACCCTGTGTTTTGAAACAACTGCTGTTTCATTGTTATACAGTTCTCATGTACTTTTGATTCAACAACCGCCACAATTTGTTCTGAAACAGAAATCTGTGTCAGAACATGGTTACATCAATAATGTAAAGCAATATCATATATATGTAACAAGAACAGTGGCAAAAACTCTCATATAGCATTATGAGATAATGGAGAACGACACACACACACACACACACACACACACACACACACACACACACACACACACATTAGTATATATCATCTGGTCTAAAATTATTTAAAACATGCATCACTCAATTATATATCATAGAAAATTTCACATACAGCAAATACTTTTTTTTTTTTTTTAGTTTTAGTGGAGCAAACTCTCATCCACACCCTTGCTTAAAAAATACTAACTCTGTGGTTACACACCCACAGAGAAAGGAGAAAGCACCACACACAGTCTGAATCCCTGATGAGCACAAACTCAAACATCTGCACATGGGGCACAGAAATGAGGGTGTGAACTGACGAGGTACAAATGGTGTTCTGCACCACCCTGTCTTGTAATTCCTGTTATCATGAGTTCCTGAACCAGACCAGCAGTTATTACCTATAGCCTTCTGCAGTTTTCTGTAAATTGTAATTCAACTAAAGGAGATTTCAATAAAATGCGCATTCAGTGACTCCATGATTTTTTTTTTCAGTGAAAAGGCAATTTAGTGAAATGAATTGTAAATTTTGCCCCTATCTCTCTTTCTATATATATATATATATATATATATATATATATATATATATATATATTCGAAAACTCACTTCTTCAAATATAAACAGTAGACCAGCAGTTACGCAAAAGTGCACTTCAGCAAAAGTGCACTTCCACGAACATCGGTTCAACGAACCGATAAAGATCACAGTAACATTGTTTGTGCCCCCCACATCCCCCCTACTTAAATATACCAACTTCGAGATCACACTACAGTGGGGAAACGCATAAATTCCCTTTCCCCAATGTTGTGTGCTTCGGCACCTGTGTTCCTTATTGGCTCATTGAACCGGTCTTCACGGAAGTGCACTTTCGCATAACCGAGAATCCACTGTTCATTTTCGAACAAGTAGATTTTCAGTCTTTTTCAGTAGACCCATATATATATATATATATATATATATATATATATATATATATATATGAGTATTTTACTAATAATCCCATACACACAGAATACCAAATCACAATTCATTTAAAAAAAAAAAACAACACTGAATTTACCTTTAATCTAAAAATACATTACAGTGAACACACAAACACAAAAAAATGAAATAGGATACAAAGAACAAATATAATTTTCCAATCATTTGAAGTAAAGCTAAAAAGAATACTATCTAACCAACATAATTTGTCTGAATAATGACTCAATAATGAGAATTTAAGGGATTTTAGGTGAAATAGTGGTTAGTACCCTTATGTGTATTTTGTGGGTTAGATGCTGGGGCAGGGTTAGTGGTAGCACACATGAGTAAGGTGCACTTGTGCTACTCTTATCTCTGCCTCTAAGCCCATTTTGCTAATTAAGGTAATAATCAAGCTTTTCCCTAAAGTACTACTACACAAGACAAATTCAGATACAGACACAGAAATGCACACTCCAAATACACCAATCCCTGGACTCAAAATTCATCTATCCCCTTCCTTAGCTCTTGCCTTAACAACAAAGACACACACACACACACACACACACACACACACACACACACACACACACACACACACACACACACACACATACCAAAACTTTCATTACAAACTAAAGTTTTCAAATTTCTACCCACTTCCGCTTACCTTATATTCAATAATCTCAAATCCAACTAGCTCACCTCCTGACAAATGTGAGCATTTGACCTTTTTCACCACAAAAAACCTTTGCGATAAAACATACCTGCAGTGAAATATATATCCATGTACATCTATATCTGGTTGTGTACGAAATTACCTGAAGTGCATTTGTTAACTGTCTGATGCATTTCATGTCTTTAGGCAAAAGACCAGTTTGTCAGTAGTGGAAAGTGTCTATCATTGGAACATTGAAGTAGTAGGTAATACGATATGTGTGTGCATGGAAGTAAGTGGGAATATTGTTTCTATTACTGGAACTTTCCAGTACAATGAATGTGTTTGCATTAGTATTAGGAGTGTTTGTCCAAGTTAGGGTTAGGGTAAAGGCCAGGTATGTGTCAGCGGAAGGTGAGTGTTTTTTGCAAGTGGTTGTGGATTGGGGTTAGAATAAGAACTAATTTAGGAGATAGATTTAGTGCTGAACATCTGTGGAGATGTTTGTTTTTTTTGTTTGTGTCTGAGTGCCTTGTCTAGTGGTTATGTTAGGGATTTTTTTTTATAAGGCAATTTGTAGCGTTGGAGCAAGGGGTTATAGCAGGGTTAGGATTATAGTTAGCATAGATGAGCAAGGTAGGATGGGGTAAAGGAACTTTTATGTTTGACATGTCTGTTGACAGTGAATCCATTAAACAGATATTGGAGGAGAACTGGAGTATCATCCACAGTTACAAGGACCTGTATGGATCATTGGATCAGAATCAACTTTAGTGTATAAAAAGGTTTAAACTTAAAGGCTAGTTTAGAAAAAGATGTAGTCTGTCCCAAAAATATCAGGGCAAGTAAATAGAATGGTACTTTTTCATGTAGTGCATGTGTAGATGTATGTCTAAAAGCATTTATTTGGACCTGTCTCATATAAATACGTCCTTTGGAGTAGCTGAATGACATAACTATAGTTCTTTAAGTGTAGTCTATGTGTCAAAATGGCGTAACTGTGAAAATGTTTGTATGTGGAAGACAATTGGACTTTCCATCACATTTATGAACATATTCACTCTATTAAAATAAGGACAAGGCAATGCTTTATTCAGAAATTCCAAGATTTGTACAGAGTTCAAGAAATTTGAGTTTTCTGTTGTTGATGTTGGGGTTGGTGATCATAGTAACAAATTAGAAGTGAAAGGAATATACTGACAGTTTTTATTAAATGCATATTGTCAGCCTGGATTGAATGAACCTATTAAGTATGTATTATAATCTCCGGCAATAAGATTATTTCTTTACATTCGTTTTTATTTTTTTCTTATGGTTTTTATTTAGTGTAAGTGAATGTGCCATGTGAATAATAACATTCAGAATAAGAGTGCGGAGTAACTTAGATTTTCTGATAAAGTCCAAGCTGTTTGGTGAACAAAAGTGAATAAGATAATCACTTTTATTAAATTGTTTCTGCCCGTATGAGTGTACATATATATTTTTTTAACTGTTAGGTACATATATCATGCCACAAAAGTGCAAAGTATGGGATTTCCTGTTGCTTTTTTTCCAGAATTAATTGTGTGAACCCCCCACTCAAAAATCGTTACATGCATCAAATTCAGCATATATGAATACCTTTGAAAACATATACTGTAAAACACAATTGTGACATCACATTTAAAAAAATATTACTATTTCTTAAACAAAAAAAAAGAAAAAAGGAAAAGAAAATATAACATTAAAAAATTAAAAACTGCATGGGGTAAACCTTTATCCTGAAATATTACGTTCCAGGAAGGTTTAAAAAAAATGGAAACACATGGGGCTACATGTCCTCTAATTCTACCATACCTTTTGACAAATATCAGTTCAATAGTTAGCAGCCCAATATTGGTGTATGGGCTGGGCAGAGTGACGACACACCCCAGTGGGTATGGGCTGGGCAGAGTGATATGCCCCAGTGGGTATGGACTGTGCAGACTGACGGCACACTCCAGTGAGTATGAGCTGGGCAGAGTGCTAACATGCCTCAGTGGGTATGGGCTGGGCAGAGTGCTGACATGTCCGACTGGGCAGAGTGATGACACACCCCAGTGGGTATGGGCTGGGCAGAGTGCTGACATGCCCCATTGGGTTTGGGCTGGGCAGAGTGCTGACATGCCCCAGTGGGTATGGCTGGGCAGAGTGATGACACACCCCAGTGGGAATGGCTCATAACGTAGTATCCCCTGCACAGACTCATTTTTGTTCAGGCACTTCATTGGTATAGCATCAGGCCTGAGCCCCAAGCTGGTAAGAGAAGGAAACCAAATCCTTCTGTACCTTCTCTAGAAATGGTATCTGTGCATATGTGATCAGACCACCACTCGCAGAGAATGGAAAAAAATTATATCTGGCAGTAGCTGGGGTCAGCTGTCATCCCTTACAGAGATCCCCCAATCTCGGAATCAGGTAAGCTATAGATACGATGACCTGTGGACTTGTAGGTCGAATTAGTTCACTAGATGGGTTATAGGAGTTTAGGGAAGAAGCCCAGAGTTTTGTAGTTATGTACAGTATGTTGTGTGTTTGTATACATGTAGCTTCACATTTCTGTTTTTAAGATGTTTGCAGACATGTAAATTTGCATAAAATGCACAGAGAGACACCAGTATTTTTATCTGTGTGTGTCTTTCTCGAGATATATATATATATACATATATATATATATATATATGTGTGTGTGTGTGTGTGTGTGTGTGTGTGTGTATATATATATATATATATATATATATAGAGAGAGAGAGAGAGAGATATGGCTTTAATTAAATTTATCTAATACACTTTTTATTGACACCAAATTTATCGACACATTTTTATCTAAAGTTAATTTGACTGACAAGCATTTTATCAACAGTTAATTTTATCTAAAATGTTTAAGACAGGGAAAATGCACTGAAAAGAAATGGTTTTGAAGAGCAGCAAGCCCCCTATACCCCCTGAAATATATTAACTCCATGGTCACACAGCAACAGAGAAATAAGAAAACACCCCACACAGTGAATCATTGTTATCCATATTTAACTTTCTCTGTGGTTGTGTGATTGAGGAGTTAGTACATATAAGAAGGGAGTGGGGTGAGGTGCAGGGGTTTTGCTGACAGTTCCACTGTGTCTCCTGAATATGCCATCCACTTATAATTGTAGAGTGCCTGGTTACAGGCACTTAAATTAAAGTACAAACATCACAAACTAGAACAGAACAATAAATAAGTAAAATATCAGTGACAAGAATAAAACAAGTGTGAATACCATTAGCAGTTTAAAGGTATACTGATTAATAATCCAAAGGCATGAGATATCTAAGACAAATAGATGGTATCATCCAAAGTCTAGTTAAAATAAGGTTTTATGTTCTCTGTTATAACCAGTCAGTGTCACAGTATGTCACAGCCAACCCTAAAGTAAATTCCACAAACGGACCTTGGTGGCTGAAAGACCAACAACCAGATGACTCCAAGTTATAAGGTGGGACAACTAAAATACCCTGTGATGCAGAATGCAATAGTCTGTCAGGCGTATACCAGTACAGCAGCTCCTAATGGTAAGCGGAGCAGAAGTCACAAAGAGTTAAATAGACCAGGACAAGGAATTTGTACATTATCCAGTGCTTGATTGTACCACTGCTATCTACACAAGAGTGAGATATGATGGAATTTGCAAACCCCAGTCAGTAACTGCACTGTGGAATTCTGTATTAGCTGTAAGTGGGCAAACTCTGAGTTATAAGGTATGGCAGTAGTCTATACAGGAGGAGACAAGTTACTACAGTGGGATGTTCAGCAGGTGTAATTAAGTGCTTGATTAGGGTGATGTCCCTCAAATGGACACACAATGACTTGACAACAGCTGAAGTCTGTTCCTTTATCAGGATGCATAGTGTCATCATCAGACTCCATAGATGTGCTGACCTGAGGCACATGCACACCTGTACTGTTGAGTCTTGTCCCAGTGTATAGCCTATTCTAATTATAAAACTATTTGACATTCGTAAAGACAATGTATTCCTTAGGGGAAGGAGTAGAAGAGCTATGGAAAAGTAGTTGAATTATACAAACAAAAACCTGGCATCACTTATCAGTAGAATGGATAAGATGTGCAACAGATGGAAATCATGAGCCTAGTAAGCAACTTTATGCAGTGATTATTAAAGTTTTGTTCAGAAAAGAATGGGTAAAGATAGTATGCAAGGTAAAACAGAACAAATGCAAACCAGAAGGGGCTTATGTAAGAAAATGAGACAGAATGGTGATGCGCAAATTAGTGTGACATGAGTACAGAATACCTTTACATATACTTCACTTATTTGTACTTCTGAACTACTTTGTTGTATGAGTGAAAATGAAAAAAGTTGAATTAAACAATGTTTGTTTCAGTTAAAAAGATGGATGGTACTCTGGACTTTGAAAATCAAGACTTAAACAGCTTAGTCAAAGAAAGGGACCAGTACTACGTTATAATCCTAATGGAGAAGCTTGAATAAACACAATCTGACTGATAAGTGCAAGGAATCAATAGCAGTTCTGAATGATAACTGCAATAGAGCTCAGCATTCTTGTACTTACTGTAAACCAATCAGTTTATTATGGGGTATATCAAAAATACTTACATTACCAAATAATAGAGCAACTGCATGGTCTGTTTAGGGTAAATAATATTCAGCTCATCTAGGAAAATGCTTTTTAAACATAGTCATTTTTGTCCTGCAATTGCAGTCTCGAGGCCTGTCAATGAGGAGGTGAAAGTAGACATTGCTTTTTATAGAGCCTAGTTAAACATTTAATGATGGCAAACATGGAGGTGTGGTCCAGAAATCATTAAATTGGATATAAGTCAGAACTTAGTATCACTGTTTAAGGCTTGGCTTGTGAGCAGAAAACATATGGCTAGATTCATTAATGGCAACTCTGTGTATACTGTGTACATTACCTGTATTTAAGAACATTCCTACAACATTTTTTGTGCTTTTTAAGTCACTCAGAAAGATTACACTAAGTTTACTTGTAGCCTACACTTTGCAGTAACCTTTATGAACTCCCCCTTCCCCCAGTATACTAGAAAATCAGTAGGAAAACTAAAGTTAGGAGGAAGAAGGTATGAGTTGTGCTAGTGTTGTGTGTTCACTCAGAATGGTGTTCACTTAGTGTACACTTAGTGTTGGCATTAATGAATCCCAGGGATAGTGTATGTGTGCATAACTGCATGGGTAAGTTGTTCAGACTAAAAATGTATATGCCACAGAGATCAGGGCTGGTCTCATTGCTGTTTAATATATGTGAATCTGGTATAATAGTCTCAGAAGAAATTAAAATTTATATGCAGATGATCTACAGTTGGTAAAAATTTACCATGAAAACAGGTAATAAGGGGGCCTTGCTAAATTCTTGGTAAAATAAAAAGTCCAAAATAATCCATCTCCAAATATCAATAAATCTGCCCAAATGACAGTAGTGAGTTTAAGATGTAGTAGTATTACCTCAAAGAGCTCGCCTTAGTGATGTAATGGCATCCTTAGATTTTAATATGGATGAGAACAATAAACTGATATTTGAATAACTTATAGAAATTTGTTTACTTTTACAAAATGTTTCATTTTGTGAATACGTCATTTGGACTAATATATATAATATCACTGATAAATGATTGTACTTTTGACAGTCTTATTAGTTGGTCATTGGATATTCAGCATTGTTGATGTCTCCTTATAACCTATATTAAGTAAATCAAATGAAAAATATTCAGAAATGTTGAATCAAGAAAAAGTTTGGATTTAATTAGCGTATCACTCTAGACTGGGTAAATTAGGTTTGTATTCTGTGTTTTAGAAAAGTTAGAAGGGATATTAAAGTCACCTTTAGATATTTAAGAGATCCTTACTTATTTGATTGCTTGGGAGAACAGATGGTTAATAGAATGCATGATAAAAGAAATCAGAGTAGAATTTAGTTAGAGAGTGAAGACAATCCACAAAAATGAGTTGTTTTGCTCAGTGAGTTGCTATATTATAGCATGTATTGTCAAATAGACTTCAGGCCTCTGAAACAAAATTTAAAAATGGTTAGATAAATGTTTTCTAGATAATATTGTGTATGGTAAAGATCAAACCTTTCTGAAATGATCAGTTCTTATCCTGGAAAGGTATGTATCTTTGCAGCTTCCACTGGTACAGAACAAAATGCTGCTCAATATCAAAAAATAGAAAGCAGATTTCCCTAGAGCCCAGTTGCAGCTACCCAAATAAACATTTTTTTATGAGGCAAGCCTTCTGTATCACCCATGTGGGGAGCAATTTCTGCCCATCACACTTATACTTCTATATACTAATTGTAAAGCCTCACAACAGTGGGGAAATAAAAAAAACGTCCTTACTGATGCTCAAAATGATCTTGCACAAACAATGATTCTGCATGGACTAAGTATGACCCCTTTGATCTTGACCAGTTGTGTTCAGTAAATATCAATCTGAACAACTGATCCTAAATGGTATGACTAAAACAAAATATTTACTCAGACACACATCTTGGACTGATTATAATGAAGTCAACCTGGAGTACAGAAAGAAAATGGAGGCACGTCTGTCCTTCTAACTCCCAGACAGGCAGTATAGATAAACTAATTAAGTATTTGGCTTCTTTGTCACGAGTCACTATGTGAGTAGATTTTACCAGTCTGGCCCTATGAAGAACTTTTGGCAGATATAGTAAGACTTCTGTGGATAACAGTAACTTGCTATTGCTTTAAGAAGCCCTGTCAGAGACATTATACCAGCTTAAGCACACTATCTGTTATGTTTTAATTACCTAGCCTTATGTTAAATATAATGTCAATCTACATTTCAGCTAAGCTGTAAAAACACAGCTTTATATTATATTAACAGACACACATGCTCATTCAATTCTTTTTTTTCTTGTATAAAGATATGCAACATGTGCTTAAAATATAGTCTGTTACTACATCTTGGGTGACTATAAACCTGGTTATAGTGCCCCAATCCTCTTTCACTGACAGTGAGCTACTGATTTTGGGTTACACCATTAATGTAGCTCAGACAGGTTTGTTTCTTTCTGTGTATCTTTCTGGAGTTCACTAGCAGCCTACCCTCTCTTATACTTGATGATCGTATGACCTTTATGATTTAAGGATTTAAAAGAATAATAATATTATTATAGTATAATAATATTGCTTAGACATGTGGGTACACTGTAGAAATTATTTTTTGACATTTGATTTACACTGACATAAATTAAACTTCTGAATCTAAAAATACATTTTGGGGAAGTAGGAATCTCATGCTGCTCAGCAGAGGTGCTTATTATTTTACTTTATAGTCCGCAGGCATTTTTGTCTCCTTTCTACCCTACAAACTTCTGATACATTTTCAGATTATTTGTTATCTCAACTTCTACCTGCCATATACTTGTGCTAATACTTTCTTTCTAGTTAGCTGCATCTGTAAAGAAACACTAAATTGGCTCATCTCCCATGGGATAAAACTCTAAGAAATTCAAATTATCAATATGCATTGTCTCCTGTATAGAAACACAGCAAGTGTTAGAAAAAGCAGAAAAGGTAGATTAGCTTGATTGCTTTCCCAAGAGACTGACATCAAAATGAAACAACTGTGGCACACAGCAGGTACAAAGCACAGCTAGACTAAATAGAAAGGGCAGCTTAGCCTGAATTTTTACTAAGACAAAGTGTGAAATGGAAGAGCACTGGCATTCTGCAATACCACAGTGAATCTAAACTAGAATGAAGAAAATTGATTCTGGTGGTTTTAATATCTGAATCTGGCTTTAATTCACTCTGCATGATATGTTCTTACTTATATTATGGCCAAAGTTACATTATTCATATCATATTCAGGCATGGCCTCTTCTAGGAAATTGTGTAAAGCAGCACTTATCAGTACAATTGCAAAAAGAAAAAGCAGGCCCAAGCTATAGGTTAATTTGCAGTTATTGTGATGTCCAAAAAAAAATAATTCAATGCCAAAGTGTCCACTCAGTTTTGTGGTTCATTTTTTCAATGCCTGATTAAATAATGTGCTCAGTTTTAGTATGTTTTCTTAAAAAAATATGAGTTTATTAACTGCACGGTATCAAATCTGCAGGAAATCAATTTAAGAAAGCATGTGAGGAGAAAAACAGAAACTGTGAGGCATGACCTACTGCTGTTTTATTTAACTGTTTATTTTTTAAACCTCATGTCTAAGTACTGCAAAAAAGGGCAATACTAATCCTCAACTAATAAAACCATCTGCTAAGCAGTGTATTGTTACGCTTGTTCTTAAGAGTATTTACAGAAAGTATACCAACTTGAAAAATATTTGTACTAGTTGTATGGTTTAAAAAACGACTTATTTTTAGACCACTTTACTGTCATAGAAGTTAGCATTGTCTCTGTGGTGCAGGTGAGGGACCTGGATTCAAGACGCACACACTGCATCTGAGAGACCAGCAAGGACAAATGGAACTCTGCGACCGAAGCCGAGATACTGTAACTCATGAAAGGAAATTAAGTTTCTTACCTCAGAAACACCTCTGATGGAAGTCACCAAGCCCACTTAGAGGCCTATATGCATACCTAGCCTATATGATGGTGGAATACAAAGGGTGTTCTGGTCCAAGTGTTGTACTTTGTTTATCTAGGGTAAACCTGAACTGAGGTGGTCCACTCCTCTCCCTACTCATCCTCCCTTTCACAGTGACACCCTCCATCATTTTTACTAAATGAAATAGTCATTTAGTCTCTCTGTTTCTTCCCCCTATTCATGGATCTCACTACATTCCAGATCTGCCCCACCATTCTTCTTTTCTGTTCTGTGCCTTAAAAAATAACATTTTCCCTGTTTTAAACCCCTCAGCATCCCCCATTAACCCACGTCTTTGATAGAGTGTCCTCCTCTGTTGCTCATCTTGTTTTCCTATAATGTGCCTTGTCCAGCTCTTTCCCCTTCTATTCCACCTGTTGCACTCTCTACTTTTTGCCATGGTTAACAGCATGAAATTCCTCTGTGGCTGTACTAGTGTCCTCTTATTTGCTCTTCACCATTCCTTTGTCTATAGCTCTAGTTTCTCTATGACTAACTCACACCCATAACCTGTGCTGTTACTTAATTGGCCTTAAGACCACTAACTTGTTTTGATCCTTTATCCAGGATTGCATAATCTATTTCTATAAAATCTCACACCATCTTCTCAGTCTATGAATTGTTTCCTTTCCATTATAGACAGCACCCTACTAAATGTTGATATAGTGGTAAGTGATCAGGTACTCAGGTTTATAATAATCTGAACTTTAACCACCACATATCCACAGGAGTAAGGAAAACCTTCTATGTGGCACATCTTATAAGTAAAGGCATCTCATCTAGATCTAAGGATGTTATAATTCCATTACACTCATCCCTCATCAGACCAATAATTGAGTACAATTCTCCCTTTTGCATGTACCTCACTAGACATCTGCACCAACTGGAGAAACCACAGAAGTTTCTTACCAAGAAATTACAGAGTACACAAAATAAATCTTACATGGAAAACTGAAAGCCCATTTCATTGTATTTTGTCTCCTAAAGATTGCTAAGGGGTGACCTGTGCCTGGCTAACAGGGCAGTCTTTGACCCATCCTGATGGAAATGCTACACATTCGTAAATCAAGGGTGACTCGGTCCAAGGATCTTAACCTAGCCTCTGACATGAACAGGTCATTTTGGAGAGAGAGATACATCTCCCAGAGACTGCTACTTCTCCAGAACAAGCTTCCAGTTCATGTGAAATAGAGCCCCTGCCTGACCCTCTTCAAACGCAACCTAGATCAGTGGATGGGTGACCACAAATTCACTTCTTGGGTGGTGCTCACATGCCTCCTAAACAGAGGAAGCTAGTATTAACTACCATAGACCCTTACCTCTGTGAACTTCACTCATCTAACCACCATCAACTGGGGCAATTTGGGATGAATATGGCTAGGCTTGGAAGGACACTAGAGCCATTAGCCTAGTAACCTCCTATGAACTTATAAACCAATACCACACGATGATGTGATTACTCTTTGCGAACAGTTACTTCATCTGACCATCCTTGTCTGTCTCTGCCTTGGTTCAGATTGCACACAGAACTCTATACTTTTTGGTACAACTCACACCAATTGTGTGCACACCTCTCAATGTCCAGATTTTCATAGAAGTTACAGATTTTTGCCTCATATTTTTGGTCTGCTCCTCACAAAATTTGTGTTTTTTCTGACAAATCACTGAGGATTGAAGTCACTAAATAATGATGTACATTTCAGTTTCAGACTTTATAGCCTTCATAAAAATGCAAGCTAACACAAATCCTGTTATTCTAGCATCTTTCTAATTTTATAAAAGAAATATTTAAAATTTGTCCCTATTTTTGGGTATTTGACTCCCCAGTATTTTAGACTTTGTCCAGATTTTTTGCTCTAAGAGGTTGGAAGGTATGATTATCTGTGTTACTCACAGTATAAGACTTCAGTTCTTTCCCTTTTCCCCATTACCTCTTACTCAGCTTATCCCTGTCTGTTTCTGGTAGGTTTGGGCCCTCCTGAATGTAACTCTTTCCCTCCAACTCCATGTCTTTATTGTGTCGTCTCTGTTTTTCATCCTTGTCTCTTGACACGCCATGGAAGATGCACAGAATCAAGCCACACATTCCTTCCATCCCCTTTTTATCTGTAATATGCAAAGTGTATGTCCCAGGTCCTTAAAACTTCCTAATATCTTGCTCCCTTCATAGGATGGACTTTACCTTCAATTCTGCCCTTGCATTTCAAGTCCTTTATGTAAACCCTACGCCACATGCAACCTAGCCCCCTCATTATTCCTATTAACTTATTGCAGACACTTCAAGTTTCCCACCTCCTCTGGCTACTAGGCCATACTGCACTGAAAACTGCTGATATTCACACTCTTGTCTTACATCACAGCTTGCAGCTTCCAGTCGTGTAGGCCATCTCTCTTCCACTATGTAGTAATATTATCCTGCTAATATTCCTTGACTTGTTCTAATCTACATGTATTTTTAATTCTTTCTACTGCCTGCATACCTAATTAATTGTTTGCCTTCATAAACAAAGTCTCCCCCTTCCATCTTTATTTTAATACTGAGTCATTAAGATATACTTTTCCAACCATGCTATTAGTAGCACAGTCCAAACTGAGCTAAGATGAAGCCTGTCCCCGGACTGGAGCTGGTCTGTTTACCAAGTCCCTATCACCGTTCAACCATCCTAGAAAGATGTTACTTGTCTACTGTCACAGCCAGTCTTAGTACTCTCTAAATAACTCATTTCTACATATGCTGGTTGCTGGTACATGTTGCACTTCTGAGAATGTGGGTCCCTATTGAAATGTCAGCACTCAAAATGCCACATGCAAAAAGCAAAGAAAAAAATCTCAAAAATCATTCTTCTCCTTAAAACATTTTTCTGCATGGGGGATGGTTAAGTACCCTTGCACCCCTGCATGTGAAGGCAAACCCTCACACCTCCCAGACTTATATATACCAACTCCAAGATCACCATACCATGGAGAAAAGGGAATATTTTGAGAAATGGGCATCTTGGACATATTTATATAAGTCTGATCTTTTGGCCATTCAGTCTTCTTATTTTGGGACTCACTGTAGCCGGTCTTGACATTTCAAATGGTCACTGAGAAGGTTACCTTTACATCATTACTTAATCTGGCATCTCTGCCATTTCACTTGCATTGCTTACTATTGCTTCAGGCCTTCAGCCATCACCTCTGACAGACTGTTGCCTGCCTGTAACTCAGCAAGTGCTCATCATTCCACTCTTGGTGATCTTTTAGGTCACTTACTCCTATTTTTTCCTTACCGAATGTAAGGTGCAAAATCATGTTTACCATCACTCCTTATCCTATTGACAACTGAGTTTTAACTCAACAAATGCCTGTTTTCTTTCCCAGCAGGGGCGCTCCTCCCAATAACTTTTTGTCATATTTAACAATCCCCGTTTACCTTAAAAAAAACACTCCGTGTTTGAACTTAAAGATATTTTAATAGTTTGCCAGTTGGGTTTTGTCATTAATTATGAATGTCTTGATGGCATATAAAGTGGAAGCACTCAACTATGTTTTCAATCCACATTGAAGAAGTAAAATTTTTGAAGGTGTGTAAAAATAGTAGAATCTCTAGGCATCCAAGATGGCACCTCTTAGGAGCTACACTGTAAAAATTAAAGTCTCGTGCACTAGGTATGTATACAAGTGTGAGAATAAGAAATGGGAGCATGTAACCAAAGCTGGCCATTTTGCAGAGCCAGGAATCATTTTGTGAGATCATGAAAAAAAAGCAATTGGAGTAATTGGAGTATTTCGCAGAGTCCGCCTGTTACTAAAACTACAAATGAGACAAACAATGGCATGTCTATGTTCACCGTTCAGTTTCAGAAGTGCAGTACAATACATTGCATACTGAATACTTGGAGAAAATGTTTATCTGAGACAATGACTATTAAGGGCAAAATTGTGGACTTTGTGCACTGGACCAGACTCTAACAATGTAAAAATCTATATTTATGGCTTCAGTGTTACAAGGTAATGTAACTGCTAGAATTTACTATTACACTGACCCGCTATTTCAATATTTTGAGACAATTGCAATCATAGATCTCAACCTTCTATCTCAAAATGAGGAACACTATCCCTCAAAATGTGAAAAAAATGGGCAAAATCATCATCAGCATTATCATCATCACCCCCCCCCCTTTTCACATTTGTCTACAAGGGGTCAGGGTATTGTGTTAACTGTCCCCAACTCTCTCGATTTAGTGCCACACTCCTGCCTTCTTCAACACTCATGCCCGAGTGTCGCAGATCTTCTTTCACACAATCCATCCACCTCTTTGCTGAGTGTCCTCGCTTCATCTTACCTTCTTCATGACTGTCCCAAATATTCCTCACCAAATTGTCTTCTGCTTTTCTACACATGTGTCCAAACCACTGTAATCTGTTTTCTTTGATCTTTTCTGCAATTGGAGATACTTTGGCTTCTGCTCTTATGTCCTCATTTCTTCATCTGTCCCACAGTGTGCATCCTATCACCATTCTCAGGCACTTCATTTCCATCACCTCTAGCTTCTTCAACTGTTCTGCCATTACTGCCCAGATTTCTGTACCATACAGTAGTACTGATCACACCACTGTCTTGTACACATTACATTTCAACTTCTTTGGCATTCTTCTGTCATAGACTACATCTGATACTCTATGCTAATTGGCTTCAGCCCCTCTGATTTTAGCTTTGACCTCTTCATTCAGACTACCCTTCTCCTTAACTATCCCTCCCAGATACTTGAAGCTGTTTACCTGTTCCACTATCTTCCCTTCTATCTCTATTCTCAGCTTCTTCTGATTTCCCCAATTTGGTGCCATTACCACCATCTTATCTGTGCTTAGTTTCATCCCATGTGCCTTCAGATTTGCATTCCATTCTCCTATCCTGTGATGAAGTTGTAGCTCAGAGTCTGCCTGTACTGCCACATCATCTGCATACAGCAGCTTTGTTGATACATCCCCTCCAACCTGTTTGCTAATGTAGTCCATCACTAGTATGAACAGCAGTGGGCTCAGGGGATATATACCCACTCCCACTGGAAACCCCTCTGTGAGGCTGAACAATGTTCGTACTTGAGTCATTGAGTCCTTGAACATAGCCTGCACTAATTCTACCCATGCTACTGGGACTTCAAACCACTGCAGTACTGCCCAGATCAGCTTTTATGGGACCTTGTCATATGCTTTCTTCAAGTGTAGGAATGCCCAGTTGGGCTCTTTCCTCATGTCTAGCTTCTTCTCAAGTACCTGTCTTAATGCAAACATTGGGTCAATTGTGCTGCATCCTGCGCTGAATCCAAACTGCTAATCTCCCATCTTACATTCTACTACTCTGCGTATCCATTTATCAGTCACCCTCTCCAGAACTTTCATGCAATGTGATAGGAGTTTGATTCCTCTGTACTGCCCACAGTTGTGGATGTCCCCTTTGTTCTTGTACACTGGCATGAGTATGCTTATTCTCCAATCATCTGGAATAGGTCTTTCTCTCCACACTGCTATTAGTACCCTCAGGAGCCATTTCTCCCCTATCTCACCCAGCATCTTTATCATATCTGCTTTGACCTCATCTGAGCCTGCTGCTTTCCCCGACTTCGCCTTCTTCCTTAGTGCTGTTCTTACTTCTTCTAGGGTGGGCTCCTTCTCTTCTATCATCGCAGGCTATTTCTGGAGCAGTATAGCTTCTGTGGGATTTTCTTCATTCAGAAGCTGCTGGAAATACTCCTTCCATCTGCCTTTGATGTCCTCTGGGCTGGTGAGCAGGTTGTTGCTGGCATCTCTTATGAAGGGTGTCTGAATATCTTCTTTATCTTTCTGTCTTTGCCTTGTGACCTGATATAGTTTCTTTGTGCCCCTTACTGAGTCACCTTCCAGAAGTTGGTACAGTGCCTCCGATTTCCTATTCTTTGCTATTGCAACTTTTTTCTTGGATTCTTTTTTAGCGAACCAGTAGTCCTTCCTAACCTGGTAAGTCTTTTCTGTCTCCCACTTCTGCCTGCTCTCCTTTTTTCTTTTGATGACTTCCTGGACTTCTGCATTCCATCACCAGCTTTCCTTATGTACATTATTTCCATACCTGGCTTGGTCACATATCTTTTCTGTAGTCCTAATACATTTTGTTTTTAGGCGCTGCCATTCTTCTTCAACTCCACCTATTTCCACCTGTTCTTGGGGTGACTAGTTGCTTGAACTGTTGTACTTTCTCTCCAGTCAACTTCCACATCTTCAGCCTGGTCTCTGTTGACCCTAGAGGCTTCTCTGACCAATGCTTGCAGCTGATTGTGGCAACTAGTGGTTTATGCTGTGGGCCAACTGTTTCACTGGGGATGATTTTGCAATCATGGATTCTTCCTCAGTGCCTTTTACTTGCTAGGAGGAAGTCTACCTGAGTTCCATGTTGACTACTCTTGTATGTGATCTTGTGACTCTCTCTCTTTCTGAACCATGTGTTGGCTACTGTCAAGCCGTTTGACAGACAGAAGTCTAGAATGGCTTCTCCTTCTTTATTCCTGTAGCCCCACCCATGTGGACCCAGGCAGTCCTCATATCCTGTTCTGTGAGTCCTGATATGTGCATTCAAGCCACACATAATCAACACCAATTTATGTTGTCCTGCTTTATGTAGTAGGTCCTGAAGCTGCTGTCTGAATGCACTCTTTTCCTCACTATCACAATCCTGCTGTGGGCTATAGGCTTAGATTATGAATACTGTCCTATCATTTCACTGGAGTCTGACTGCCATGAGTCTGTCATTAATTCTGATGATATCGCTTACTGCCTTCTGAAGCCTCTCTCTCACCACAATTCCTACACCATTTCTAACCTGCCCTCCACCTGAGTAGTAGACTCTGGATCCCAAGCCAAGTAGCTTTGCTGCACTGCCCTTTCATCTCATCTCCTGGATACACAGAATGTCCAGCCTCCTCCGTATCATCATGTCATCCACTTCCAAGCTGCATCCTGTCAGTGAACCTACATTAAGCGTAGCAATTCTCAGTTCATGTTTGGCAGGTTGGTTGGTTTTACGTCCAGTTTTCACTCAACAGAGCTATCCCAGGTAACCCAGGCTGGGCAACTAGACATCGGCCAGCCAGTAGCTTATTGACTGAAGGCTGCTAGGCTTTATGGCGGGCACACAGTGGCCAATAGGGGCACATATACTCCTCCCACCATTAGCACGGGTCCCTGGCATGGGTCAGAACAGGCCAGGTGCTCAACCCACTTATCACCGGTAACTACCCATGCCCATTTTTGTTGACATTAGTCAACATGACCGAATCACCTAGTGCCATATTTTACAAATGGCCAAAATGTGGAACACATATTAACAGTTTACTAATAACATCAACTAGGAAGGTCATAGGATGGTTAAAATATGCTGGCTTTATTTATAAAAATGATCTTTTAATGAATTAATATGATTCATTTCTATTTACCGTGGATATCAGTTAAAAAATTCCTAAAACTGAATGCGTGACGACCCTTTCAATGTGGAACTTTGAGGAACATGAACTTTTTAAGATGCCAAATGAGGTACTTTCCTCATGATGATGTACACTTGAAAGGTATGATTACAATTATGTCCATATGTATTGTCATGTGACATTTTCAAGGATTAATTTAATCCACTAGACGAACTGGAGTTAAAATCAGGGTACAACTTTACATCATCTTGTTTGCAGTACATTTTACAATAAATAAAAATGCCAGAAGGATATTCATTTAAATCTGTGATGCACAATTAAAGATATAGAATGTTTATTCTTTCTCAGATCAAAAATAAATGAAATCACATCAAAAGGTAAACAATTAAATATACATATATCTATATAATGTTAATTATTATTGCGACAAATGTATTTTTTCTGACTGCTTTAACATGCTAGAAGCAGGGCATATTTACAAGTGCAACCTTGTTGAAGCCAAAAGAAGGCTAAATGTTTTATCGCTTTGTCTTGGTACAGCCTTCTGTCTCATTAAACTACAATCAAAATGCAAATCATCTAGAATATCAGTCTACAGTGACACTCCTGTTCGAGCAGATATAATGTACCAGTGAAATAAAATAAGAAAACCTGATCCGAAAGTAGATTCTACTTGTTTCAAAAATATGACTAATGAAGTGTTTATGAATTTTTAATACTAAGACAATATCCATGACAGGAAGAAGAAATTTAGTTCTCAGAAAAGAATAAATATCATTTACCATTAGCCGATAATACCAGAGCATGAGATTAGTATTTACATAGCTGTGGATTATGCATACTACAGAAACCTTCTGCCTGCTTGTTATGCAGCGTATGTATTCTGCTGAACTGCACCAATCAGAGCAAATTTAGAAGGAAATGTTTTCTTCAAACAAAATTTTTTTTGTAGATCACTTCATCTGTAGAAGTTCATACGTATTAGTACAGTATAATTAAAGTTATTTTAGCTGTAGTCATGGAAATAGAAAAATACGATGCATATATCCACTGCTTCGGTAGAAACATCACAAGAATGAATAAGTATCTATGAAAGAGAAGTGCAGTTTGATAGTGCCACTAAAGTCAATACACAAAATGCCCATGGGCTTAGGTCCCCAATTATCTACTGCAGAAGTAAACACAGAAAACAGTCTGGGTGTTATGCAAAATAAAGTAGTTTTCAGGTGTACATTTTTGGCATCTGAAGCATTATGGCAAGTAAATGAAGTAATTCTTCATTTGACATGGCTGTCCAGCAGTGGTTGTTCAAATCTAACTAAACTTAATTTGAGATTTCATCAGTCCATTTAGAATGTAAAATATGACACTGCAGTGGCATATTTAACACACTATTTATTAGCTAGGTAAACAGTGCAAATAGTAACAAAAATTTTGTGTGTGTGTATGTAAAATATATTGATATCTACACACACACATGTATGTTACAAAAGAGTAGTCAACAATTCAAATCATCAAACAAAAAAAAAAGCCAGTACAGTGGATCAATCATTAGATGATTGCACATACTAGCATTTTTTTTTCTGTGCAATAAAGCATTGCAGTAGGGTATGGACATTTGCACTTTATCTTGAACTTTGTATGTATAATTATCAGGGAATGTGTGTGTTGAGAGGAGGGTTCAGTGGGGCTTGTCCCCTGCAAAAAAAAAAAAAAAAAAAGTTTAGCTTTGTTTTCATGTGTTTTCAGTTGGCTGGTGATTGACCAGTTGTCTTTGATCACTTTCCACTCAATATAGTTTTAGATAGATGGACACAACTCTTACTTTTTATCCAACAAACTTTTCATCTAGTCTCAAAATATCTTAAAATTTAATCTAATATATATTCCATCTAAAACACAGTTAAGTGAATAACTTAACATCTAAATCGCCATGGGTAGCAAACACTCCTCAAAATCTTCTCTTTTTTTGCAGTGGGGCAAGCCTCTGTGCAACACCATGTGGGAGTCTTCACCACTCACATCTCCCCTACTTAAATATATTAACTCCACAGTTGTACATCTACAGATATGTATATATATATATATATATATATATATATATATATATAGAGGGAGAGAGAGAGAGATCCACTTTTAAATGTTGAAATTCCGAAATCTCGACTTTTAAAAAAATGTATCTAAAACATCAAGATTTCAGAATCTCAACATTTAAAAGTGTGTTAAAAAAAACAAAGACAGAGATGTTCAATAAAGTGTTTGAAAGGGGGCAAGCCCCTCTGCACCCCCCACACACCCCCTACTTAAATATACTAACTCGGAGATCTTGCTACAGTGAAGAGAACAGTAATGCTCCTGTTGCACTTACCGTTCTCTTCACTGTAGTGCGATCTCGGAGTTGATATATTTAAGTAGGTGGGGGTGTGGGGGTACAGGGAGGCTTGTACCCCTGCAAACAGTTTCTTTTATTTTATTTTTTTAACCCACTTTTAAATGTCTAGATTTTGAAATCTCGATGTTTTGGGAACGTGTTTTTAAAAGTCGAGATTTCGGAATTTCGACATTTAAAGTGGATCTATATATATATATATATATATATGTGTGTGTGTGTATATATATATATATATATATATATATATATATATATATATACTTATGGAACCCAGACAGTCTACCGAAAGCCTGTTTCACCTAAAGTGAAAAGGGCTGTCACAGTTTTGCGGAAGCACTTTTTATTGAAAAAAGTGCTTTCGCGAAACTTTCATGAAAGTACAGGGAATCGGGGGGAAGTGGTAGTGGTCAAGATCGGACTACAGTGGGGATAAGGGAATATTGTATTTTCCCCACTGTAGTGCGATCTCGGAGTGAGAATATAAAAGTAGGGGGGGTGTGGGGGGTGGAGCCCTGCGTAAACATGGTGTGTGTGTTTTTTTTTTATGTGTGTGTGTTTTACCTTCCGTTTACCGAAACTGCTTTTTCAGTGAAAGCAGTTTCGGTAAACAGTGTTCGGTAGTGTTGGATTCGGACAGTTGGTCTTTTGATCAACTGTCCTAGATCCATATATATATATATATATCTGTATGTGTGTGTATATATGTGTATGTATGTATGTAAGTACTGCTTATTTATCTATGTCCCTGCTTTGCTGGTAACTGGTACTGCAGAAATCTGGGTATAAATAACTGAGATCAGCACCTTGCCTGTTAGTGGCCATTTATCAAGTATCTATAACTCTGGAGGCTCTGAACCTTTGTTGTGTTGGTATATATATGTTTCACAGCAAGTGGCACATACCTTATCTATGTCCTTCCTTCTTCATTACCCATATGCTGAGTTATTCTGAATAAGTATATGTCTGATGTCAGATATCTATTCTTCAAAAACAGTCAACAAATTAAATGCAGTATTAGTAGCAGGTCATTGCTGGCTTTTAGGTTTTCTCTTGCCAGATATTTATTTGAGTGAGACCTGTAACAATGTTGGAGACAGTTGTTTTAAGTTATATGTATTAATGGATGACCTCTTAATGTGCACTGGAGTAGCTTGTCTGATGGTTATCTGTAGTGTGGCACAACTAATTATTTGATTGCTCTAGTGCTGATAGGTTGCTCATCAAAACATTTGAAATGTAAAACTCCAGATGAACCATATAGTTTATGAAATTAAATAATGTGCTGTGGCAGTAATCTCAGATACAGTTACTTAAAATGAATATCCTATATATATTCACAGTATATTTGTAATGATAAAAAACTTAACTTTTTTTATTAGTGCAAAGTAATGAATTATTTATTTTATAGATGTATTATCTTTTCTCTGGCATTTCCTAATGTATAGGAGAATGCCATTACCTGTTTATAAGATCTTATGTTTTCTACAATAAAAAAAAAATATATATATATATATATATATATATATATATATATATATATATATATATATATATATTGAGAATATAGAGGAAGTGCAACTACTTACTATGAACTCTCTTCTCTACTACAGTTACACTTGGCATCCCTCAAGGCTCCATCCTTGGTCCTTTACTCTCTTCTGTCTTTACTAACAGCCTCCACTCCTCCTCATTACATGCTTCAGTCATCCAGTATGCTGATGACTCAGTACTAATCTGTTCCTCTCTTACTCTGCAAGAACTCCACATAATAACACAGGCTTCTCTCCACTCTGTTGAAGAATGGCTTACCAACTCTCAACTAATACTTAACCCTAACAAAACCAAACTTCTCATATTTCCACCAAGTAACCTCAATACTTATCCACTCACTTTCACTATCACATCTCACAACAATACCAGTATCTCTCCTATCACCCACACCAAACTCATTGGTGTTGAAATAGACAGCAACCTGAGATTTGACAATCATATTGCACTTACCGTTAAAAAAGTACATAAAAACTAGCAGGCCTATATAGAAACACACAATGCCTCACAAACAGCACTAAGGCAAAAATCGCACAAACACTCCTTCTGTCTACTCTCTTATATGTCTCCCCAATCCTTATCAAGCTTTGAAAATCGGATATTGCTAAACTTGAAACCTGTTATTACAACATTGCAAAATTCACATCTAATAGCCCTCATCTCACACACCATGCTCAGTCTTAATTGGTTCAAACTTCCCCACATTCTCCTCTACAAGCAGCTCATATTAGCCCACAAAATACTTTACTACCCAGACAAAATTCCTGCATTACAAAACCTAATACATCCCTACTCCAGTACTAGGGTCCTATGCTCCAATAATAAACTTCTCCTTCAAATCACTAAACCTAACATCTCTGCTGGATCTTCCCTATACTCTAATTTCATAGCCAAAAAGTGAAACACTTTGCCCACTGACATAACTGCAATCTCCTCCTTAACCCTATTTAAACAATCCCTAAAATCATACTTACAAGCCAACTGGATATGTAACTGTAACTCTCCAGGCTAGACCTCTGGTCACACAGGATTGTCTCTCTCACCTTTTTATCAGGCATTTTATCTTCCCTTTTGCCTGAACCTCTTTCTCTTGCTGCTACTATTCATTCTTGTCCTATGCCTATACCTCGGAATATTCTCTATCTCTTCTGCTCCACCTTTCCCACCTGTCATCTAACTTATCTACCTAAAGTATGTCATCCTTCTAACAGAAAAGTCTACCCTTAACTATCCCACCAGCTTTACATTTACAGCTTCAGCCTTCAAACTGAATAGCTTCTCTTAACTCACCTGGTTACAAATGTCTTCAGTTATTGACTATCATTATGGTTTTATATGTTATAAAAGTATCTTGCTCTGTATCTGGGTATCGATGTAAAAGGAAAATGTCTTACTTCTGTAACTGTGAAATTATAATCGATAATACTTGCATTGTATGTGCTTTGTTATATGTGGACAGTTTCTTCCTGGGCCTCTGCTGAAAAAGGACTTGTGTCCAGTCAGACTTTCCCGGTAACTTAATGTAAAATAAAATAAAATAAACAAAGATGCTTAATTGTTTATTTAATTCTTGTACCACATAAATGGGATGGTCTCAGCCCCTTTTTCACCAATGATCAAAGGTTACTGTAGAGCAGGTATAGAATAAATTGCAGGAATGCCTATCACATCCACCCCCCCTCAAAACACACACATATGCACGCACACACACACAAAATTCACAAGTAATCAGGCAAAGACAAGTATAGAAGAGAGCACTTTAACCAGCTTCCTGATCCAGAACTCAGATAAACTAGTATATCACTTGCAAGCTTCTGGTAGCAGAGACCCTGCTCAAGGTCTCCGAATACAGCACTAAAGATGTGCATGCTGCGTCTAGAACTTAAGTCCTGATACTATGGGTCTCAGTTCTGACTGTTCTGACATTTAGCTAGTTAATCGGTTGAGAACCGGCTAAGGTTTACAAGCCTCTTCTCTACCTAAGACATATGTGATTGACTTCAAGGATGGCTGCACACTGTATAACAGCTTAACTTCTGCTCTCCCAGCGTGAAAACACAAAGTAAGAAAAGAGAGTTTCTCGCATCTATTTATTGAATTGTTGGACTTTTGGAATGTAGGCCAGAGAGGGTTCAAAGATTGTCTTTGTGGGTAAATTTAAGTTTCTGGCTAGTCAGTGCACTGCCCAGTTGCCAGCAAAGAAGAAATTTAGGGAACATCAAATAAAATCAACCACAAAAGGTTAGGAGAAAACACTGGCTGGGAAGAATCCTGCAGCTGTTCAGCAAAAAGCAGTTCAAGCTCCAGTTTTGGTGCAAGACATGGCTTTCAGTAATCTAGAAGGAAAAATAAGTCAGACGTGCTCAGAGCTGCTTAAAATAAATGAAACACCGAAGGAGTATATCAACTGTAATAACAAAAGGCAGGAAAAAAATGGAAGAAACTGTAAACAGATATTCAGTTAAGCTGATAAAACTGCAAAAATCAGAGGTCGAAATGAAGGAAAAGCTGGCTGAGTAAGAGACTACTCAAGAAGAGATGCTTCAAAAATGGTAAAGTTAGAGGACAGAACATGCAGAGAATATGTGAGATTTTCTACTTTACCAGAGAAACTGGAAGGAGAAGACTGCATTAATTTTATGAAAGCACAAATGAGCAACTGGACTGGTATTCCACTGCAGAAATTGGTAATCGATAGAGCACACCTTGCGTATGCCTCAAATCAGGCCATGAGAAAGCAGCCAGGACCCCTAATAGTAAAGATGAAATCCTAACAGAAGAAAGAGTGGTTTCTGACAAAACTGTGGAAGAAGGCAAAGTACTATAAGTTGGAGACAGCAGAATCTTTGTGGAAAATGATTACTCACTTTACACCAGGCAGAAGATGAGAAAATGTATTTCAGCAATCAGGCAGGTATGAGCTTCAAGCTGCTATATCCAACTACCTTCAGAATATTTTTTCCTAAAGTCATTTCCTGATGCAGAACATGCTAAGGAGGAAATACAAAAGATTGTCCAACAATAAGTGTGATATCAAATAGAAAGCGACTCTGCTTCTTATTCTTCTGATAATAAAACTCATAGAGAGACTTTGCCAGTGAAATATTTTCCAGTGTTCCAAAGGAAAATGCTTGAAAAACAGAAAAGCTCAGGAGTTCACTAAAAAAAACAGGAATATGTTGGAAATGAATCAGAGACTGGTGCAGGGAGCTGGATATCAACAGGAATAAAGTGAGTAACACTGAAATTAATTAATAAAGGTGGGTTTACAAAGCAACACTCACATTTGAAAGATGGATGAACAAGAATACCTGAAAATTCTGGACTTTTTTGACTTTGTTAAACTTGCAGGGTACTCCAAAGCATATGGCCTATTTCATGTCATTAATGTTTGGAATTGGATTTGGCATAATGGTTATGGTCTTCGCTTCCTAGACACAAGGTACAGAGTTTGATTCCAGCCTTGAGTTATTACAACTATGCAGTGTTGGTCTATATATACCCCCTGGGCAAAACAACAAAGCTATGGAAGATATCCTTTCTTGGATATCAGAAAACATCAGTAATAAAACTATAATTATGGAAGATATCAACATTATCTGGCAGGATCTGATGATTGACTCCCCTACTAATAGCATAAACCTCTAGTGTTATACCCAGCTCATTACCAGTGCCACACGTATTCATAACAGCAATACCCTAAGTGCATCTCTTGACTGGATACTTGTTTCTAACCCAGACAAATACTCTGCTCCCCACACTCTACCCAGTATTCTTACTGAACACCTACCATAGTCATATATAGATCCACACCACAAACTACAAGAACTCACACATACAAAACCACCAGAAATATTAGAAATGTTGACCAGCAAAAGTTTAACAAAATCCTAAAGCACACTAACTGGAGCACACTTAAAACACTACCAGTAGAAGATGTCCTAGAGTATTTAAACAATGTATTTCTAAATACCCTCAACAGCCTAGCCCCCATCCACACCAAAATAATTAAAACTGCCCATGCTCCCGGGCTAACAAAAAAATACAAACATCTTCTGCACGATAGAGATAAAGCATGGAGGGAATGGCACAATAACAAATCTGATGCCAACCTAATCAAATATAAACAGCTATGAAATAAAGCAAAAAACTAGTGAACTTAGATAAAAAACACACTTTTTCAATCAATTGACAAACCACAAAAGCAATCCAAAACAATTTTGGAAACACATCTCAAACCTGCTTACCCCAAGGTCTAAACAAACTCCATCACATACACTGACAAAACTCCTTTAGTGATAGCAAACCTGTTCAGCTGTCACTTTATAAACAGCATCAGCAAACTGTTAACAAATCCCACCTCCACAACTACCTCAAGATCCATCTCTGATCCTCCTCTACCCTTATCTCAAGACTCGTGCACAAAAAACCCTTCACCTTCCCAACAAACCAGTACTACATCTTCTATCCCCTTTTCTCTTAAAGCTGTCCCTTCCTCTCTCATTCATTCCTCTGACAACCTCCCCCTGAATATTTAAAACTTGCTGCAGAAGACATAGCATAGCCTGTCAGTATCCTTATAGCAGAGTTCATTGTCTCTAACCTCTGGAAAAAGTCTATCACCCCCTTTACATAAAGGGGGCAATTACATTGAACTAGCCATTTATCAACCAATCTGCATCCTCACTCCTCTTTCCAAACTACTGGAAAAATGCATACATAAGCAACTGTTGTACCACCTCATCCAAAGCAAACTAATTACCCCCTACCCAAAATGTTTTTTGTCCATCACACAGCACCACCACTGCCCTAATCTCCTTCGTGGACACTGTGTCACAATCCATTGACTCTGGTAATATCACTTCTGTCTTGCTACTAGACCTATCAAAGGCATTTGACACAGTGCTCCACAACAAACTTCATCAGCTATTGATTATAGGCTGCACCCCACCATCCCTCCAATGGTTTGCAAGCTACCTATCCATCCTCCAACAGTGTGTCAAATGGCAAAATAAATTATCCCAATATCAAATCAACATAATTGGGGTACCACAAGGGTCCATACTTGGACCCTTACTCTTAAATATTTTTACCAACAACTTTCACACCTCAAACACCCCTTAGATCCACTATCCAAAACGGAGATGACACTACCATAATTTCTACCTGCAGCAACATACAACAGCTCCAGCAACTCACCCATTCCACCTTCATCTCAATACTGAGAGAAGTCTAGCTACTCTTACATCTTAAAAAAACAAAACTCCTGCTTTCCTCGACAAAACCAATCTTAGCTGACTTTAAAGTATTCTCACAGGATAACACAGAAATTGAAACAATTCCCACAGCTAAGCTTCTAGATGTAACCATAGATAAGAAACTAACTTTCAAACACCACATCTCCAATATCATTAAACACACACATACATCAAACTAGGAGCACTCTACAGACAAAAAACTTTCTTGGATCACTCCACCAGAAAAACCCTCACCAACACCTATTTGCTTCCTTCACTCTTATATGCAGCCCCCTTATACACAAATTTACAATCTTCTCTAAAAAACAAGCTCCAGTCCTGCTGCCATAAAATTGCCAAATTTGCCACAGGTTACCCCTACCCTTCCCATCACTGCCTAGCTCTGAAAGAACTAAATTGGCCCGAATTCAAACAGCACCTAAGCCTAATACAGCTGTCTTCTGCACATAAAATGATATATAAACCTGATAGCTGCCCAGCCCTCATATCTGTCCTAAAATCCTATATACCTAAAAGAGCCCTCCACTCTGAAAACAAACAACTCCTAACCATCTACATTCCAATCAAAAGAGCTGGACAGTGCCTATACCTTCATGCCACTGCCAAGCTCTGTAACTCTCTGCCAACAGACATTACTACCATTGAGAGTTTTAACAACTTCAAACACACCCAAAAAACAAAACATTTTCTATGCCATCAGACCTGTCCCTGCTCTTTCCCTAACAGGTGAGCTTCATCCACTCTCATGGGGCTTTCCTTTCTGTCCCTAAAACATGAATTTCATCTGTTAACCACTAGCATATTGGACTAAGAGACTTTATGTATTTCTACACCCTTAACATTCCCATCCTTCTAAGCATAGAATCATAGGAAGTTAATAGGCTATTTGCCCTGTGGCCCTTATAAGCCTAGCTAAGAGTTTAGCCCATGTATAGACAAATCAGCACTCAATGCCCCTGTCCAGCAGGGACATGGGGGGGAATCCTATGGATGTATTTTCTATTTCTCATCCAGTTTTCCAGGTTGCACTTAAAAAGGAGTAAAGAGATACTCTGCTTGATGTGGAGAAGGAGTCTATTCCACAGATGAGTGATCCTCACCCTTTACCTTACTCCTACCTGATGCATAAAAAAAAAGACTTTGCAATCTACTACTTTAATTTAGTACATGTTTTATTATTGTATCTACCTCTCTGTACTTATTTTATATTCATTATTGTATCTACCTCTCTGTACTTATTTAGTATTAATATACTAATAATGTGTGTTTTAATACCTGTTTTCTTGTTCATGTAAACTGTCTTAACTTTCATGTATCATTTGAAGCTTGTCTCCCCAGGCCTTCTCTAAAAATGGGCTTCTGACCCAATTGGACTTTCCCGGTAAACAAATGTTAAATAAAAATTAAATAAATAAAATTAGTTAGACTTAAAATTAGCCTTTCATGACAGTTAATATTACAAGCTATAGGTCCCCCTCTATAACTCAAGAAACCCATACCACATATTTAAACTTAGTGGAAACACGCAATGCCCTATTCCCATATTTTGTCTCCCAAAGGTTTTTGAAAGGAGATCTACGCTTGACATACAAGGCATTATCAGACCCCACTCTGATGGACCTCTTGCATATCCGCAAAACAAACACTACCAGAATTACCCATTCTAGAGACTTAAACCTTGCCTGTGATATAAATAGGACCTGCTGGAGAGAGACATGTCTTTATCCCACAGACTACCTTGTCTCTGGAACAGGCTCCCCATTCTTGTGAAGCAGAGTTCCTCCCTAACCCAATTCAAGTGTAACTTGGACAATTGGATAGGAAACAGGAAATCCATCCCTGATTTGGGACCTGTATCTTTAATGGACGCAGGCAGCCTGTAAATTGTTCATCTCCCAGGCCCTTGCTTGTAATTCCTTCATATCCCAAGACCCTGCTTGCACTTAGCAAGGAGTTACAGAACTTGTCAGAGATCTGGGATGCATGGCTAGGCTTCAAAAGGCCCTTGTGGTCATTAGCCTAGTAAACACTTACGAACCTATGAACATTAAGGAGATGGGATGAGAAAAGAAAGAGGTAACTGTACGCAAAATAAATTGTGTTCTTAGTATTTAATAAAACATGACATATTCTGCATGTTATATAGTAAAGCATTTCAGTTATGTTTGTGTGCAATGGGGATATTAAAGTAAACAGGCACCGCTTTTGCATTCTTTCTTTCTTTCTTTCTTTTTTGTTTTAAACAAAATGTAGGCACTACATTGGAAAATAGAAGAAAGCCTGGACAAAAACATGTGTATGATAATAGGCTATAATCACAGGTTGTTGTGGTGAGGGACAAGTTCTAAAAATATACAGACCAAAACAGATATGCTTTTTCTGACTTTTGTATAGGGGAAAACTGGAGTAAGACCCTCTGCTTGATATAACAATGAGTTTTAAGTGGAAGCAAGTTAATACAAGACTATTAATGTGTGTTTTATTTGCTAATGAAAAGTTTTCCATTAGCAAATAAATGTTCACAGTGCAAAATGAGAAGATTGTAGCTGAAAGCAACTGTACTTCTGTTTCTCAAGTTTCTATGAAGACAAGCTGATAAGAGTGCAATGGAAACAGAACATTTATATTCTTTAAATAGCTAAAGTCTAATGTTTTCTAAAAGCATTCAAGTCATTTTCTACATCTGGGAGAGGAATAAATATTACACAAAGACAGCATTAAGAGTAAGTGAAAGCACAGGCTGTACAATTCCTCTCAGCACACATTATCTTAATTATAGGTCAAGTAAAGCCTATGAGTGTAGCTATAAATCTGGGTCAGTTGTTCCTATTAGGAGGATTAAATTTCATTATTTGAAAACTTGCCTAGTTTAGTGCATTTGTATTAAGTTAATAAGTTATTGGGGTATTCTGAGTTTTTTTTTCTTTGAGGGTTTTCATTAAAACAAAAAAGTCTTCTAAGATGTGTGACACAGGTGCAAATGGATATGACAAGAAACAAGAGTATAAAAGATCAACCTGCCAAACAGTGTATGCATGTAACACCAAAGCTGAAACTAGGCATTTAAAAAATTGCTATACATAACAGGTGGGAATAATAATTTCTTATCATAATGACAGCACTTTCCATAGTATCTTTGAATGTGAATGGTCTCACAGGTATATGCAAACAAGGAAGAGCAGTGCACTATGTTATGAAATGCAGCATGCAAATGACTGTGCAAAAGGAGACATATTTGTAGAGAAGAGAGCATATGAATTTGATAAAAAAAGAATTTCAGGATGGTTATTTAGCAGACTATCTGGGCCATAGGAAAAGTGGAGTACTTATATTAATTGCAAGAGGAGTTCCAATAGTGATTGAAGGGGGAAAAAGATAACCAGGGTTTCCTCCTTTGACAAAAACATCTTCAATGTCCTAAGCCAAACTAACACTGCTATTGAAGTGGTCCCCTCTGCAAAACTCCTTGGCATCACCATAGACGAACACCTTAAATTTGACCTCCACATACAACAAAACATAAAGAAAACCCACCAAAAGCTAGGTATGCTATATAGGAATACCCAATTTCTCTCCAACTCCTCTAGGCATTCCCTAGCAATTACTTACCTCCTTCCTTCTCTTCTATATGGAGCCCCACTTCTAACCAATCTGTCTGCTTCCAATATCTCTAAACATGAAGCTTGCTACAATAAGATCTCCAAATTTGCCACTAAATCTAAAATCTCAACTCACCACTGCCTTAGCCTAAAATCTCTGAACTGGTTAGAACTCCCTAACCACCTAGACTATCTCCAACTAACCACCACTCACAAATTAATATTCTCCCCAGATAAATGCCCAGCCTTAACGAACATCCTTCCCCTATACATCCCAAACAGATCCTGGAGATCTGAACACCAAAACCTAATTTCCATCCACAAACCCAAACGTCCCGCTGGCCAACTCCTACTCTCCTTCTCTCTAGGTAAAAAATGGAATTCTCTTCCTCCTTCACTTATGACTATACATAAAACTGAATCCTTCAAAACCCAACTTTTCCTACACCTATCTTCTGCATGGCAATGCTCCGGCTTTCACCCTACATAAACACTAACAAGTCTCCCCACTAGCTCTCCATAATCCTCTTCCACTTTACTCTCAAGTTTTTTTTTCTTTTCCTCCAAAAGCAGAACTAGCAGACTTTAACTCCAAGTTTGTAAATATGTAAATATTGTAAACATCTGAAAAGCCTCAAAAAAAAAAAAAAAGTGCCTGTTTTATACTGTCCTATGATGTATTTTGCAGTTTCCTGAATGTATGAATCTCACTCTTGTATTTACCTCTACATTATGTAACCTTTATTGTATTTTGTAACCTTCATAGTATTGTATTGCTATTGGAGCTTTTCTCCCCGGGCCTTCACTGAAAATGGGCACTTCTTGGCCCAGTGGACTTCCCTGGTAATCAAACTGAAAATAAATAATAATAGTAGATTTATAGTAGTAAGTGACTACTGACAAGGGAGGAGGATTGTGCTGGTATGTATTTATACTCCCCGTAAAGCTGCTACAGTGGAGTTTAAGAAAATTATGGGAGAAGATAAATAGTGTGGGAAGAAAGCCAGGGAATTGTTATGGCTAGGCTTGTATAGGCCTTAGGGCCAATAGCCTAGTACCAACCTATGAAATCAGCTTTCAGATTATTTAAAAGATTACTTGTAGGCAAGGACTGGAATTTGATTTCCAACAGTGAGAATGAATCTGGTGGCCTAGAAGGGAAAATATAACAAAAGAAGGTAGCTGTTTGAAGAAATGTATGAAAATATTTTGTATGGAAGATGAAAATTCATTAATAGAAGCTGAGGGAGAATTTACATATTATTCCACAAGGTACAAAAACTGGGTTGGGCTAGACAGTGATTATATTTCACAGGAACATGTTTTGATAGACATCCAATAACTATTTTACATCACGTGCCACTAAAAAGCAAAATAAAACTGCAGGGTAATGAAATAAAAATGAGACACTGGTGCTTCCCCACCTATGTGTTAAACAGAATGGAATTTAAGGAACAAGTAGTGGAAATTATTCAGGCATGATTAGGGAAGATAAACATTTCTTCAGAAATTATAACTAGGGAATGGGATAAAATGAAAGTGGAGTTTAAAATAGGGTAGAAATAAAAGAAAAAGTGATGTGGCTAAGAAGTAACAAGAATTATTTAGAGGGACTGACAAAGATTAAAGTATTACAGAATAGGGGGATCTCACAGATCAAGAAGAGGCACAATTGCAAAGTGCAAAAGAGAAAATAAGGAACCACCTGGATAATACGCATGAGGTTAGAAAAATTGCTGTTAAGCAACTGTTTTTGATAATAATTCCAGAGCACAAAATCTTTAAGCACAATGGCTCAGGCAACACAAAGTACAAAGGGTTGTTGTCAAGCTTAGGTAGCCTATAGCAAGGAAAATAATCAGATATTCTATAGAGGTATTAGAAATATTTCAGAAAATGTACAAAAATCTGTATAAAGGAGAAAAAATCAAGAAATTAAGAAAAAGTACAAATGGAAGTATTTATACATGAATTTAATATGCAAGATTTAGAGGTAGACGAGGCACAAGGGAGGAGATGAAATAAAAATGATGATGCATAACAAATCTTTGGGAAAGTCTCCAGGAACAAATGGTATTCCTGTGGGTTTAGAAGCTAGGAGGGAGGGAAGGATGTAATAAAGATCTGGAAGGTTTTGATTAGCAGTATATTAAAAGAAGGAAAAACACCAATATCCTGTTAAAAAAGTTGTGGTGGCTGTAATACCTAAAAATGGTAAAGACCCCCAGGCTACCAGACCTACCTGCCTGTCTCCAAGCCTGACTGCATGTAACTGCATATCAAAATCATTCCCTATTAAGACATCTGCACAAATATCCTGAAACACACCTACCTGCTTGTTCCCTTTTCCACCCTACCAGTCAAGGTGAACCCTGGCCAAAGGCATTTGGAATGAAGTCCTTCCTAGAGCTCTAACTGTTATGGACTGCCCAAGCAAGTACTCCTCTTCTTTAACTAATGCATGCTTCCGAGTGGTTATGTTAGAAGCTGTCTCTCTCTTAGCAGTGGCCTGTCTTCCATCCATTAAGATAGGATACAAACTCTGGTGATAGCTGGGTAACCCTGTTGTCTCCAGACAACTTGCTACTGCCACACTGTTATTCCCACTTGCTGCCTCCCTCACCTTTTAGACATTTATATGCTAGATGGCCCATCTGCTTACATTTAAAAATATCTAACCATTGATCCTGGCTGTGTACCTGAACTAGTGGATTCCCCTCTTACTGGTAGTCTCAGTTGGGGTGATTTAGGCTGCCCACCATGGGTACCCTCATATCCGTGTGCAGCACTGGGTATCCCCTTCTTGTGCAGTGATGCCCTGTTTGCTAAGTAAAGATGCCCTTTTATCCCCAGCTCATCTGCAGTTACATTCTCAGTCTGCCAACCACATTCCCATGTCCTCAGGCAGAGTTATAAGGGCTTGTTCCCTCACAAAATGCTCTGCCAGCCTTTCAAAAGTGGTGACCTGACACCCACTCACCCACCTATGAAAGTAAGTGCTTAACTCAGCAATATAATCACACACACTTTCATCTACCTTGTGTCTATGCTCACAAAACTTTTTTTCTGTAAGCGTCAGATGTTAACTTAAAACAGGCTAACAAAAATTATTTTCCATAATTTAAACAGTCAGTATCAGCAGTTTAGAAATAGCAAATACAGCTTCACCATGGAGTAAGGGGGTCAGGAACTGTACCCAGAGCTCTTGGTCAACATTATACTGTTTACATACCCTTTCAAATATATGAATAAAACTAGCAAAATCAATATAATCTTTGAATTGTGGAAGAAATGTACTGACCTTTATTGCTTCTGGGGTTTGGTTACTCACTTCTCCATTACCTTCATGACCCAATCAAACAGTCAGTATCTCATTTTCATGCCAAGGCTGCTATTCCTTTTCTTCAGCCTCCAAATGCTACAGTTTATCTTCAGTTTCCAAATGTTTGACCTCCAGTCCATACTGACACTATTTCACATTTTCTTCAGCCTCCAAACATTTGGCTTCCAGTTGCAGTCTTTCTTCAGTCTCCAAACATCACAGTTCATCCTGACGCTGCTTCTCCTTTTCTTCAACCTCCAAATGTTGCAGTCTCTTTTTGGTCTCCATTTCAAGTCTGTTAAGCTCCAGACAACAGATTTTTAAGTCCTCTGAGGAAAAGGTGAACTGTCCTGTTACCAAAGGCTGCACATCTCCATCACCAGACTTGCTGTCTGCCTGGTTGCTGGACGGTGCTGCAGCTATGATTAAAGCTGAAGTCATATCCTCTTTAGTCAGGTTGGCATGCACCAGTCCTTTGTCTTTGCACCCCTTGGCCAACTGGTTCTTTGTCAGCTTGCCATAATCCTCTGCTGACATATTTTCCTGCTTTCCCTGACTAAAGTAACTAACCAAAATAAATAAAACTGTTGTGAAACTGAAACTCTGAATGTTTACCATGTGGCTGTTGAGAGTACACACACCTTCAGTGACAACTGCTTACAGGCTACTGAATTTCAGTTAATATCCCACCGCTGTGACACCAATAAGTGATGGTCCTTCTTTACCCCACACCAGTAATCAAGAAGCCTCAATCCTCACCTCTGACACCTGTAAAAGGCAGTCACTAAAATAGGAATGGATTTACACAGTATTTCAAATGTAGGTCTCTGCATCAAACACAGTTTCCCCAAAGAGCACACAAGAAACATGCTCCACTGGGACAGGAGACTCTGTCTCTCCAGATCCCAAACAAGATCCACCTTGAAGCACTATGTCCCAGTACCAAGTATCTGACATACACCTGAATAACTGATTTTTTGCGCATGCACACACACACACACACACACACACACACACACACACACACACACACACACACACACACACACACACACACACCTGAGAAAGGCAGACACAGATTCACCAGCTGTATCCCCTCTCTCCTGACTACAAGGTGTATTGCTGCCACCAGCCAGATAATATAAGGCTCTTACAAAGGATAATCAATTATAGTGTGTCAAATTAATACTGACATAAATGGTAGTGTGTGACCAAAGCAGGAAGGCTTATCCGAATGGCCACAGTGTCACTAAAATAAGCACAAGTATTATCAAGATTTTAAAGGTAATCTCTAAAAGACCAATCACAATTAAAAGGTATAAAACTATTTAATAATGGATAATAAAATAAAAAACAGGAGAATACGTAATATTTAGAAACAATAAACAACAGACTTTTCAGACAAAGGAAATATAAAAAAGAATACAGTTGGATAGAATCTCACAGATGCAGAAAAAAATGATACTGAACTAATCTCATTGTATTTTTCCTAATTGAACTAAAGAGAAACTGTCCCTGGTTAGCTCACTTATTATCGCAAAGCAAGATATATTGCTGAGATGCTCACTTCCACAAGGCAAGATGAGATACTACACACTGATTAAACTGTACAACTAACAACTGAACTGTGATAAGTGGCATAGATCTTTTATATCAGGTTCCAAAGAAAAAAACAAACAAACTACTGCTGCCAGAGTTTCGTCTTTCAGCTGGTTATAGAATTACATCACCTGACTCTGGCACACTACACATTCAGAACTCTGTTAAGATTCTTCTGCAGCATTTTTAACATAAGCAACTTTTATAAATACATTTTTAATACAAGAATCTGTGCAAATCACTGTGACAGTCAAATGGCACAAGTCTACTTACAAAATTTTAGCCAGCCATGCTGCCATATGCCACACATACACTGTCCCACTTCTCCTGGTATAGCTGGCAATACCTCACAACATCACAAAAGCCAAGGCCCACAAGTCCCAGAATATATTTTAGTGTACCCATCCAATTGTCTAAGGTATGCTTGAAGGCAGAAAAGAAATTGCATTGCAAGACATGCAAGGATTCTTCAGCGAGGGCAGGCAGTGGTTGATGAATGCATCTATCCATTTGGTTTTATTCATTCCAAAATGTAGATTAAGATCTCTAATTCTAATGTTGGCTATACTATTTTACACATCTTGAAAAAGGAGTTATTGAATACTGTGATCCCTGAGAGCATGGAAAGCAAGGCCTAGGTCTCCTCCTTCAAAAGTTTATGTAACAGACACAGTGACTCCAGCCTTTCTTGATAGCTACAATTTTTGTGGCCTGAGATTTTTTGTTAGGAACCTCTGAGGTCTTTTGAGTTTTTTGATATGTCTAGTGGGATACATGTGAAAGGGCACATTATATTCTGTAATGGGTCTAACCATGGCAGAATTCAGTGCAGCAATACCATGGCAGAATTCAGGGGAGCAATACCTTCCTTGGTTTTGGAAGAGATGGTGATCAATTTTAATATGTAGAAGGACTTCCTCTCTACAGTCACTACATGTTGTTCAGATGATAGAGAGCCATCTACCTAGGTGTCCAGGCCTTTGATGACAGACTCATTGGAGACCAGGGTGGCAGTGGTGCAGTAGATATCAGAAAATCTCTAAAGGAGATAATATTGCTTTTATTACTATTTAATTTAAGCCCTTTTTCAGTGCATCATGTGTTAATGCATGATAGTTCCGATTGAAGGGAATTTTTATAACTGGTTGATTTGACAACTATACAGACTTGCAGTCATCAATGAACATAGTCAGCAAGAGAACCCTGTTGCTGGTGTGGAGATCAGAGAAATAAATGCCAAAAAGATGAGGGGCCAAGACAAATGCCTAGAGAACGCCACTGGTCACCTTTTTTATAAAATGGGCACCTGCAAGAATGCATGGATTGTGCCATCCCAAGCAAAACCGACTCACTCCTCCAAGAAAAGGAAACCAGTCTGGTGGAGTCCTGCCATAAACAAGCTATACAATAGAAGGAGGAAACTAGTACAGAAAAGAGTAAAATCCCAAGAAGGGAAGACATTCCTGATCAGTATCGGCAAGAAACTACGATCCCTCATAAAATCATCCAAAGCGAACTTCAAAAGCAAAATTGCCAAGGACTCCAAAGATAACTGCAAGGCATTCTGTAGCTATGTCATGAATCTAAGTGGCAATGCTCATATCTGCTCAGTTAGTGCAGAATGGCACAAAATACACTGAACCGACTGATATCACCAACATCCTGACACAGGTTCAGCGCAAACATCACCCCCCCTCTCACCCCCAAAAGGGCCCATAACCATACCAGAAGAATGTAGAGTCCCTGAAATCACAGACACTCAGGTTAAAACAGCCCTCTCCAAAGCCAAAAACACAGCATCAATGAGACTGGATGGTGTCCCAGGCTGTGTCCTACACAAGCTCAAAGATGAACTAACCCCTCACCTAATCACACTGTTCAAACTCAGCCTCTCCACAGGCTACGTGCCCATAGAGTGGCACACAGCAACGGATATTTTGCTCCACAAAGGTGGAGCCACAACAGACCCCGGGAACTATCGTCCTATAAGCCTGACTAGCTTGGTCTGCAAGGCTATGGAGTGCATCATCATGGAACTCATTAACAGAGACACTGGGAACCTCCAAACACTGGACCCTACCCAGTTCGGCTTTGTTAAAGGCAGATCATGCCTCATAAACCTGGTGGACTTCTTTGAGACAGTTACCAAGGATATAGATGAGGGAAAGGTGGTACACACAGCCTACCTAGACCTCACAAAGGCATTCAACACCATTCCCCATTCTGGTATTATAGACAAGCTCACCAGACTGAACATAAACCCTTACGTCACAAGATGGGTTGTCAACTGGCTCATGGACAGAACCCACATGTTGAGAGTTGCAGGAGCTAGGTCCAAATCTAAACCAGTTACAAGTGGCATTCCCCAGGGCTCAGTCCTAGGACCCCTCCTGTTCGGCATATACTTCTCAGAGGTACAGGCAAGCACAGGAGGACTATGGCTGACCAAGTTCGCAGACTGCAAACTAGTGGCTATAACTGACTCTCCAGCTGACACAGACATCCTCCAAAAGGGTCTCACTGAGACGTATACTTGGTGTCAAAATCATGGCCTCAAGCTAAATGCCAAAAAGTGCATAGTCATCCCTTTGGAAAAAAGAAAGTACCCACAAACTACCATATAGGTGGTAGCCCCCTAAATAGAGAAGACGTAATGAGGGATCTGGGGACTCAAGTAGATAGTAATCTCACCTTTGATAATCACATTGCCAAAGTGGTTAGAACATCCTTCTACATGTCCACCTAATCACAAAAGTGTTTGCATCCAGATCAAAAGAGGTCATTGTGCCCCTCTACTCATCACTCATCAGACCCATCATAGAGTACAATGCCCTATTTGGGATGTACCTTACAAGACACCTGCAATAGCTGGAAAGACCACAGAAGTACCTCACCAAGAGGATCACTGGCCTCAAACAGATGCCCTATGCAGCTCAACTGAAGAAACTCCAGCAGTACTCGGTTGCATACCACCTACTCAGAGGTGATCTCTGCCTGGTATACAAGGCCATGTCCAACCCAAAATTGATGTACATGCTCCACCTAAAGAAAACATTATCACCTCGAGCCACACACTCTAGGGATCTAAACCTCACCAAAACAAAAAATAGGACATGCTGTTGGGATAGATTTCTGTCCCAGAGACTTCCCATGCTTTGGAACAAGATTCCAATCTGCATTAGGCAGAGCTAACACTCTTCAAAAGAAACCTTGATGAATGTATGGGAAACAGAAAGTTTACCCCGGGGATCACTTCAGTGGCTCTGCTGGACAGAGGCACAGGGATCTAATCTAAGGGGGAAGAGAAAGCCAACACATTCTGGCTAGGCTTATAAATGCCTTCTGGCAGATAGCCTAGTACCTACCTATGAACCTATAACTGAGGAGACATCACTGACCCTGACAACGTGCTTTCGATCCAGGAACCAGTTTGATATCCATCTTACCACATAGGGATCTATGTTTATGGCTATTAACTTGTTTACAATCCTATTATGTATTATGATATCAAATGCTTTTGCTAAATCCAGGTAGGAAGTATGAACAGTGTGTCCATTGTCCATGGCCTGTGTGACCATTTCAGAAATTTCACATGACCAAGGAAGGATGACCTACCTTACGAAATCTGAATCATTGCAGATTGAGCTTAATTCAACTCTTACTGCCCTGGTTAATATGAATAGTGGTGACATATTTCTTGGCTTTGCAGACAAGACCAGTAAAGCTAATTGGTCTCTAGTTTCTTGGGTCAGTGACAGAATCACCTTTATCAATGTGCATGATCACACAGTGCAGCATTAATCAAGAACATATCCATAACAAAGCTTTGGTTAAACAACTTAAGGAGGGAGACAGCAAGGGCCTGCTTGACATTGTTTATAAGACATCTCAAAATGTCGTTAGGATCCTTTGAAAAAGCATTTTGTTTTTTGGAGGGCACTTTAAGGACATGGTCCTTGGAGATAGTTGGGTGAGGGTGGGATTTCCTGTATGCTTGAGGTGGGGATGATAGTTTCAAGGGAGAAATTTTCAGCGAACTTGTTAGCCAATATGTAGGCGGTATTCTTAGTATATGAACAAGAGGTATTGGTCACTGCATTTCTATAAATGAGCATAAAGATTCTTGAAATAGGCAACTACATATTTCAGCTCCATTTTGAGGTTAACAGGGAAGAATTTTGTGATTTTGTTTAAGAATTGTAAAACATTCGCTTTTCTGAAGTCTCCAAACAGGATGGTATTGGCAATCATTGACGAGGATGTTCTGAGGATAGAGATACCTAGTTGATGATCAGACTTCACAATCAAGGGATTGACCATGGGGGTAAAACAAGCAGGAGATAAATTTGAAAGAACTGGGTCCTGAGGTTATGGACAGTTTTATCCAGGGAAATCTTGTTCACTCTATCTAAGAAATGTAATGTTACGACTGACATTATAATACTCCAGTATATGGAGGGGTAGGTGAAGTCACTGAGGATTAGAGATCCATCACTAATAGGAATATTTATAAGAATGCTACAATCTTTTAATAGTCATGTTGGGCCAATGAAAGGGACCTATAAAAAGCCATAAGTTGAAGGTCTGACTTACTTAATGTTAGTTGGAGTTCAGTGAGCTCAGTCAGAGGGTCACTGGGTATCATTTTGGAAAGAATTATATCCTTGATGAAAACTGAGACACTGCCATAATTTCTGGTGGGCAGGATGGTGTGATAGGCCCAGAACCCATGCAGTGAGAGGGTGCTTTCATTGCATTTGGACCATGTCTCAGTCACTACACATACATGGATTAGTTCCAGATGCAGAAGTGCCTCCAGGTTGGGCAGTTTATTATTAAGACTTCTGGCATTGAGGAGAGTCACCTTGATGTTGTCTATTTTATGCTTTGATTTATTGGGATGTTCATTAGATGAGCACTGCCTAAAAAAGGGACAGTGGGGTAGCAAAGGTTCTTACCAGTTTTTGGAAGCCCCTGAAAAACGCATGCACCATTCTTGAAAAATCACATAAGATTGTAAGCCATCACGTCCCATAGAAACACATACTGGATCCTACTGGAATGAATCCAGCTACTTTGCCAATTGTTGAAACCATTTATCTTTTCTTTAAATCCAAGCACTCTTTACTGAGGGGAGGCTGTCATTCAAGATCAGAGTCTTATCCTTGATGGAAGCATGCATAGCAAGTTCCATTAAGACCTTCTGCATGTCTTTCGTTGATTGTCATACTTTTATTTTCAAAGTCAAAGTAAACTATATTGTCATTTAGACCCACACATGAGTGCAGGCAAAATGAAATGTTGTTGCTTTGAGCTCAATGTGCAGACAAAAAAAAAAAAAAATATATATATATATATATATATATATATATACGTATAAAAAATATAATAGTATAAATATGAAAACAGAACTATAGACTCTATATATGGCATTAACATTTTGAGACCATTTTGTCCCTTGCACTGAATGTAGCTTGTATTTCAAGTTATTGCACAAAAAGTAATAAGCATTCAGCGAGATATTGCACAAGTGAGAGAACCTAGTAATAAGCTATTGCACTTTAGGGGAAAAAAATTTCCTTCAGTCTGTGTGGCCACTGACTAGGTGACCTCTTGGCTTGCCTTGCTACTCAAGTCTAATGGCCTGAGGAAAGAAGCTGTTTCTGAATCTAGTTGTTTTGCAATGTATTCTTCTGTAGTGCTTTCCCAAGGACAAGCAGGAGAACAGTAACTGAACTGGTTGGGTACAGTCTTTAACAGTCTTTGTGGCTCTTCCACGACACTATGCATAGTGCAGATCCTGTACAGATGGAAGTGTGGACCTCATTATACTCTCTGCCACTTTCGCCACCCCTTGGAGGGCATTACAATCCATGTCCTTGCAGTTTCCATACCATACTGTGTGATACTGCTTGTCAGGATGCTCTCAGTGGTGCCTCTATAGAAGGTTGTGAGCACCGAAGATGGGAAATTTGCTCTCCTCAATCAGTGTAGGAAGTGGAGTCTTTGTTGCGCTTTCCTGACAATGTGATTAGTATTGATGGACCATATCAAGTCTTCTGTGATGTACACCCCCAGGAATTTGGTACTCTTCACCCTTTCCACTGTTTATCCCTTGACTGTGAGATGGAGCTGTATCAACCAGTTTTTCCTGAAGTCTAGAATTACCTCTTTGGTTTTGTTTACATTCAGAGCCAGGTTATTGTTGTCACACTAGTCAATCAGATGTTTAACCTCCTCCTTATATGATGTTTCATCACCATTGCTGATTAGACCTACAACTGTAGTTTCATCTGCAAATTTGATGATGCGATTTGAAGTGAACCTGACTGTGTGCAGTCTTGGGTCAGCATGGTGAACAGCAGAGGACTGAGAACACATTCTTGAGGATCTCTCATGCTCAGTGTAAGGCTCTTTGAGGCATTATTGGCAATCCTTACTCTTTGCAGTCTATCAATAAGGAAGTCCAAAATCCAGTTAGACATTGGAGTACTAACCCCTCTAAGTGAATCGGTTTCACTGTCAGATGTTGTGGTATGATTGTGTTAAAGGCAGAGCTGAAGTCAATGAATAGCAGTCAGACATAACGGTTCTTGTTTTCCAGATGAGCTAAGGATGTGTGTAATGCCATTGAGATGGTATCCGCAGTGGAACAGTTGGACCGATAAGCAAATTGGAGTGACTCCAGTTCTGTAGCAGATTTGTTGTTATAGTTTTTGACTAGCCATTCAAAACACTTCATTACTGTGGAGGTGAGAGCTATTGAACAATAGTCATTCAGGTTTGCTTGCTGAGATTTTTGCACTTGGGCACTATGGCCTGACATAGAGATGTGTTAAATATGTCCATAAGAACTGTGGTCAGTTGGACAGCACAGTTTCTGAGCACTCATAACTTATTTTTTTCTGGTCCTGCCACTTTCTTGGGTATACCCATCTTAGTTCAATGAACATCGACTGGGTTGAGACAGACTGCTACCTCATTTTACCTGTTGGTGAATTTCATAGCCTTTGAGTCATTCCCTTCATCAAACCTGCTGAAGTAGATGTTGAGCTGATTTAGAAATTTGATGTTATCACCACATTTGGTGGATACCAGCCTGTAGTCTGTCAAGAACTGTATCCCCTGCTACAGACATCTGGAGTCTCTTAGGTCTGAGAAGTGACTCTGGATTTTTTGGCCATAGGCATGCTTGGCCTTCTTTATTCCTCTGCTTAGGTTCAATTTGGTCTCCCTGAGGGCATCCTTGCCTTCCTTCTTAAAGGCAGCATTGCATCCTCTTATTACAAGTAGTTGCTTGGATGCTGTGGTAGCCTGGAGTTTCCTTTGCTTTGTATCCTGTGTTTGTTTTACTCTGAGCTCTTACTCAGCAGTTGGGACTTTGGTTTTAGACATTTAAAAGAAAAAAAATCTCTCCAAAGTCATGAAAGAACAGACAAAATAGTGCAAAATGACAATCACCAGTCTTAACAATTTATAGAGCTGGTCAAATCTGACAAAGCTCACTACAAGGCAAAGATAGCTTCCCAGCTGAAAAATGACCATAAGGCTTTTTTTAATTATTTTTATAACCTCAGGGGAAATGCTCAGCAGTGTGCTGAGTTAATTATGAATGACAACACCTACACCCAGCCAGAAACTATAACAAACCTGCTTGCTGATAACTTCAGTTCAAACTTCTTCCTCCATCACCTCCTACCACACCCAAAGAAATACCCGTAACCATCCCTTTACTGGTCATTATGAGGGAACAGGTCTTTACTGCACTCACTAAAGCCAAAAACACAGCCTCCATGGCTTCCAACAACATTCCAGGATGCTTTTTAAATAGCTTAAAACAGAATCTATCAGGGCCACTAGTAATCTTCTATAACCACAGCCCCACCTGGGCTTTATCCCGGAGGAATGGAGGACTCCAGCAGTCATCCCTGTGCACAAGAGGGGCCCATCAACTGACCCAGGAACTACAGACTTATAAGCTTGACCAGGCTTATCTGCAGGGCCATAGAGAGAATTATCATGGACCTGATCAGTAAAGACATAGGAAATCTCCAAACACTGAGCCAGACTCAGTTTGACTTTGTCAAAGGAAGGTCTTGCCTGCTCAATCTGGTGTACTTCTTTGAGAAAGTCACCAGGGCCATGGATGAGGGTATAATGGTACACACCACTTATTTAGACCTGGCCAAAGCTTTTGACAAAATCCCCCACTCGGGGATCATAGGTAAGCTTACTACATTAGGCATAAACACCTACATCATCAGTTGGATTGCAAACTGGCTCACTAACAGGACAGATGTTGTCCAGACAGGCAAATCAACGTCCGACAAGAAACCTGTTACCAGCATTGTCCCACAGGGATCAGTGTTGGGACCCTTCCTGCTTTGTATATAGTTCTCTGAAGTGAAGGCCAATGCTGGGGCCCTCTGACCCATCAAGTTCACTGACAACTGTAAGCTGAGAGCAGTCATCAAATGTCCAAATGATGTTGACATCCTACAGACAAGCCTGAAAGTTTAAAAGACTGGTGCCAAAACGATGCTCTGAGACTAAATGCTAAAAAGTATGTAATCATACCTTTCAGTAAATCAGATATCCCTGCAAATTATAATATTGTTAGCAAAACACTAAAAGTAGACCCAGTAGTGAGGTATCTAGGAACACAGATAGTAATCTAAACTTTGACCCCCAGGTAGCTACGGTAGTAAGGAAATCATTCAATGCAGCTCAACTTATAAGTAAAGGAATGACATCAAGGTCAAAGAAAGATATAGTGCTATCATACTCGGCCCTCATTATGCCCATCTTAGAGTACAGTGCTGCCTTCTGCATGTGCCTAACCAGGCACTTACACCAATTAGAACATCCCAGAGGTTTCTCACAAAAAAAAATACAAAGTGTAAAACATATCTTATGTGGGACAGATTAAAGGCCCTATCCCTTTACTCTGTCTCATATTGTTTATTGAGTGGTGACTTATGATTGACCTACAAGCCATTTTCTAATCCAGCCCTTATGAAAATGTTACATATTCACAAGAAATATTATATAAGAATTGTGCATACCATGTACTCGAACCTTATTTGTGACTCTAACCGAATTTACTGGAGAGAGATATTTGTATCCCAAAGACTAACCATCTATGGAATAAACATACCAACTTCATGCCCATCCCTCACTCTCTTCAAAAAGAATTTAGTTAAATAGATGGGGAACCATAATTCACTCATGGGGTACTGCCCTTGTTCCTTATACATAGAAGCAGTCTGTAAAATGAGCCAGGGCTCCAACACCCAAAGACCCACTAAACCGAAACAACCCCATCCCATATCTGGGGAATTAAAATATAATATTGTTATATCTTGGGTCGTACTGGCTAGGCTTGTAAAGGCTCTTGCGCCATTAGCCTAGTAATCACCTATGAATCTATTAATACATGTCTCTTAACCAATAAGGCTCATGCAATCAAACAATATTGTAGTAGCATAAATAGGCAATGCAAAGTGACCCTGTACAATGTTACTGAATATGTCCAACAATCATGCAAGCTTACTAAAAGAACATGCAAGCCTTGTTTAGCAGAACATAATTATATAAGTATATGGATACATCTGTGTGTGTGTGTGTGGTTGCAGATGAGGTTGTTCAGTGCTTGCTTGATTGTCACAAGATTGTGTATCAGTAGCAAGCTTTCTAGAATCCTAAGGTGCTTGCTCATCGGTATGGTTTGTGTTGTATTAGAATCATCTTGCTAGTGCTTTAAGTTTTAGAATACAAGCAAATGAGACTTGACCGTTTAAGCCCGGTGGGACTGATGCATTAAGTCTCAGTTGCCAATGTAATTCCATTTTCTCAAGAAATAATGACCATAGTCCATCTCTTCCATTCATTAAAATGGTATCAATTACAAAAATAAATAAATAAATGTATGATCCGGAAACTCCATGAAATGTTTTGCCAAGGCATTCTGTAACAACTTCTTTTTTATATCATGCATATGTTCGTAAATCCTGTCACACAGCCTTCTTAGTTTTTCCTATACAAAAACTTTTACAAGATGAACATGTAGCACAATAACTGGCTCTTGTTATATTACAGTTAAATGAACCTTTTAATGTAATCAGAAAGTTATTCACAGTGAAAGTTTTCCCAACTAAAATGAACTTACGGTATGGGCCTGCATCCCATTTTCTCATACCGCCTTTTAGCTTTGTTAACCTCACCTTCCTTTCCAATATAAACTTCAAATTACTGCCCCTTTAAAATATTACATTTGGGTTATTCCCAACTCATTCTTGTATTTCACTATCATGGGCAAAACTCATCCAATTCTTCTTCAAGATACTCAAAATATCATAAGTATCCACTGAAAAGGTAGTAATAAAGAACCCACTATATTCATTTTGATCAACATTAATAACCATTCTCAATTCCTGATTCACAGAACTCATCAAAATAGGGATGTAAAATCTCATTTCTGTTTTATTTAGAACTTCCATCATAATATCATTCAAGGTATCCTCATTGGAGAAACATGCTCTTTAAAAGGGTGCATTCGTCTCAAAAATCATCCTCCTTACTCATTATTCTAACAGCCCAGAAAAATTGTCCTTTTACTACTCCTTTTTTCTGTGAAAGTGGGTGTGCACTAGAATAGTGTAAAAAAAAGTTAGAATATGTACTCTTCTGAAATATTTTGGAGACGAAGCATTAGTTCTCATTATCCTTCATTAATGCAACATCCAAATAAGATATATTTGCATCATGAATTTGAGATGTGAACCTTAAAAATGTAGTGGTATTATTCAAATAGGTCATGAACTCAGTGATCTAGTATTTATTTCCTTCCCATAAAATAAAAATCTCATCCAAGTACCGTGTATAAAATTTAGAGTTCTGAAAAAAAGACTCCCCAACACAAATTTATTTTCCCACTGGAACATGACCACATTCACAAACATACCTCCACAGGATGAACCCATAGCCACTCCTTTTATTTGTAAAAAATAATCTCTTTCAGAAATGATGAAATTATTTTTCAAGACCAACTCAAGTAAATGCTTGAACAAGTTGATGATATCCTGTTCTATACTAATGTCAGACAGATATTCACAAAACCATTCTACCCTAAGTTCTTGAGAAATACAAGAATAAAAATCTTTTACATTGATTGCAATTAATATATAGGAGTCCCCAAATGGTATTTTGCTAATCTTTTTCAAAAATGCCCAAGAATCAAGGCAGATAAATTTTTCCTTTGAAATAAGAGGTTTTATTTTCATGTCCAAATATTTAGCTAAAGGATGAGTAATACCAACTCTTCTGTCTATGATTAGGCAGAATGGTGGCTGATCTATATCCTTATGTAATTTCAGAACTCCAAAAACAGTGGGAATGACAGGCTTAGTTAAGTTCAAGTAATTATATTCTTTGATAGTGATTTATCCATCAACCCATGCATCTTACAAGTTGCAACGTATTTTATTGTAAGCTACATTAAGTTCGCTAAGTGAAACTTTTTGGTATATTTCTTCATCCAAACTCTCATCCATTTTCTTCAGCTAGTCCTCCTTGTTCATTATAATCAATCCGCCACCTTTGTCCAGTTTAATCAACCTTAGCTGATCATTAGTCAGTAAATCATATAAACTACAATGGCTCTTGGGGGCTCACTCACCATGTGACTGATTTTACTCATTCACTTAAGAGTATTTAACATGGTTTCATTGTGTTTTTGATATCTGAGGAAGTTTTCTACTTATAAAGATGAAAGCGCTTGTTTGATTTGAATTGCCACATAATGTTTTTATGATTTTAAGGACTTTGCTGACTTTTCTACAATCCAGTGCTTGTTTAAAATCTATTAATAAAGAAGAACAAAGTTTTACCGAGGATTTTAATGAATCTTGCACACAGTTGTCCCTGGTCTTATTTTTGCCTATGGAGGATTTTAATTAATCTCACACACAGATGTCCCTTGTCTTATTTTTGCCTTTAGTTTGTGTTTTTTTCTCTTTGGATTTGTTTACTATACAAGCCAGATTGTACGATGCAGTGGAACAGCTTTCAAAGCACACAGCAGATTAATGAGTTGTTAAAAACAGCATTTAGATACCACAATGCTTCATGCATTAATCATCACTAAATGTAGAAACTGTAATAAAATAGCAAGCGTTAAGAAAAAAAAATGTCCACTAAGGCATGGCAGAATAGAACAAAGTTACTTAAACATGAAAGACGTTCAGCAGCTGCTATGACAACATAATATATAAAGTTTCCTTGAATTAAAATCAAGGGGCTGTGGGCTGCATGCAACAATCTGAGTGTTAATGAGTTAAAGACAGATGGAGACTGCAGCAGCAGTGAATATTTTATCCCTGGCAGCCAAATGAGATGTAGAAGAATGATCAGTAATGGTTTAAGTTCTGAGGACTGAGTTGACAAGTAAGTTGGAAGTCTGTGCTGTACCTGTAGTGCTGCAGGAAACCATGCTTCCTACTAGAGTACTAAACACAAATTATTAAGGCAAGAAAAAAGAAACAGAAAACTGGAAAATCCAGGCAGATTGTATGATTGGATGTCGACAAGGAAATGTGATTAATGGAAGCTGTGGAGTGTGGTGTTGGGCTGAAAATTCAGAATCATGACAGCTCCAAAGGACATTCTTATGACTTATTCTACATGTATCTGTCTATCTTTCTGTCTGTTTGCCTGATGGCTAATCGGTTGATGACTCTCATGCCTATTGTAATTAAAAGAAGTTATGTCTTACCATAACGTTCCATCTGTATTGTTGATCCCCGTTCAGTCATTACATGTGGGTATCAGTTCCGACCTCGGAACCGAGACGGCCATCTTCCAAGCTCGAGCCAGCTACAAACTCTCAAGCTAAAAACTCTTACCCAGAATACCCCTCTCCCTGTTACCTCAGATTGAGTTTGCAAGTCAAAAGAAGATAGAGGCTACCTCTGGTCAAATGACCTAACAGAACCGGATGGTGAGATCCACTAGAAGCCACAGGAGGGGGAAGGAGGGAGGGTTGTAATGACTGAACAAGGATCAACAATACAGATGGAACATTATGGTAAGACATAACTTCTTTATCTGATATTGTTAATCCTCGTTCAGTCCTTACATGTGGGACAGAGTCCCCAGCTACCTTTGTTCCTGGGAGGCTCTCATGGAAGGTCATTCTGGAGCACCATAGAACCAAAAGATGCTCTTCCCCTGGAGGCCAAATCCAATTTGTAATAATTGATGAAGGTATGAGTAGTAGCCCAAGCTGCAGCTGCACAAATGTCATGAAAAGAGGCTCTGGCATGGAAGGCAGCAGAAGTTACCACCCACCTTGTAGAATGAGCCTTTATGGTAGTAGGTAATGGAATATTACGTTTTCTATAAATGAAGGTTACACAGTCTTTTAACCATTTAGCCAATGTGACCTTAGCAACAGCACAGTCTAATCTAGGTCCAGAATAGGCCAAAAAATAACTGATTTATGAGAAGCCTTAGTCCTGTTCAAGTAGAAGCGAATTTGCCTGTGAATATCTTGGATACTACACTTCTACTATCTTTACCCTCCATCCCCTTGTATTACCCCCTATTGCTTTTCTTCTCACATATGTTCTTCTTTCTAATATACATTTGCCTCTTGTTTCACTACTCAACTGCCTCTCTCTCCTTCCTCCACTCTCGGTATTTATTCCTACTGCTCTTCTTACTTCACACCACCCATCTTTGTTACCAAGCATGTTCTGTATAAACTATCCTCAAGTCACCTATATTCCACTGATTACACTAATTCTTTTTGCTACATCTCACTTTATTCATCTTACAACTTTGTTTAAAACATTATATAATACCAGGATTATTCATAACTGCATTTTATTGTACTTTTTATCATATTTTATTGTATTTTATTTTTTGTATCTTTGTATTTTGGAGCTTTTCTCCCCGGGCCTCCACTGAAAACGGATTCTTTGAGCCCAGTGGTCCTCCCCGGTTATCAAACTGGAAATAAATAAATAAATGTAGGCAATACTGTCCTCTGTTTGAATGATTGGGGAAGAAAACTGGCAATTCTATGGTTTGATTAATAGACATTTCAGAGATCACTTTTGGCAGAAAGGAAGGATTAGTTCTCAATGACACTCTATCTCTATGAAAAATCAAATATGGTCTCTTGATGCATAAGGCTTGAAGCTCAGAGATGCATCTGGCAGAAGTAATGGTGACCAAAAACAAGGTTTTCCATGACAAATATTTGAGGTTGCAAGAAGAAGCTGGTTCGAAAGGTGGCATTGTCAAAGCTTGTAGGACTAATGACAGGTGCCATGGTTGAGTAGGTTCTCTAAAAGGGGGTCTTAGATGATTCATGCCTTTTATGAAAGTCTTGCATAATTTGTGTGACATAAGAGAAGAGTCTTGGACACCATCATGAAAATTAGATATTGCAGCCAAATGAACTCTAATGGTAGAGGCAGATAGACCGGACTGAAATAGGGTAGACAGATATTCCAGTACTATCGACACTGGTGCTGAAAAAGGATCTACTTGTTTTTCTTTCAGCCAAAAAGTAAATCTTTTCCACTTGCTGAGATATGTAATTCTGGTGGAAGACTAATGAGATGCAATAAGAATGTCACGTACTGGCAAAGAAAGATCATTCTGCCTGGCAATCAAAGGAATTGGAGGATCCAAGCTGTGAGCTTCAGGCTGTTCAAGCTGGGGTGAATCAGATTCTGCAGATGGAGATCAAACCTGGGGTTGGATGGAGAATCCACGGTTGATCTAGCAGGTGAGGCCAAAGGAAGGGAAACCAAATCTGATGAGGCCAATATGGTGCTATGAGGATTACTTTGCTCTTCAACCGGCGTGTTTTCTTCAGAAACTGGGGAATGAGTGGGAGAGGTGGAAATGCATAAAGCAGACCCAAGGGCCAATAGTGGACTAGAGCATCCCTGGGTGACTGTCCCAGAGGGGGAATCAGGGCAAAATAGTTGCTGCATTTGTAGTTGGTCAGGGACGCAAAGAAGTCGCAGCAAGGAAGACCCCAGAGGTTGAAAATCTCCACCACTATCAAGGGATTCAGGGACCACTCATGAGGTTGTAGAATACACTTGCTGAGTTTGTCTGCTATCACGTTGGAACTCCCGGGAATGTGAGTTGCTAGAAGAAAGCGGTTGGTAGCCATCGCCCATTGCCATATCCTCATGGTCTCTTGACAGAGTGGGTAAGATTTTGTTCCACCTTGTTTGCTGATGTACCAGACCACCGCCATGTTGTCTGATTGTATCGCAATAGACCCAGATGGCAGCCAGGGATGGAATGCTTGCAATGCCAGAAGCACCGCCCTCAGCTCTAGAACATTTATATGCAGATGGGCCTCCATTTTGGAACAAGTACCTTGGACTGTCTGTCCCTGACATAGCACCCCCCCACACCATCAGCGAGGTGTCCGTGGTCACTGTAGCCTTGCGCAATTGGGGGGAGAAGGGGCGAGACCATTGTGGTGGATTGTGCACCATCCACCAATTTAGATTTTGTTTGCACCTATGAGTTACCCGAATCTTGGCTGAAAGAGGGTACTGAAAGGGATACCATTCGGTGAGCAGTAGCCATTGTAGAAGCCTCATGTAAAACCTGGCCAGGGAGACAATCGTAATGGGGGCTGCCATGGAACACAACAACTGGAGAACAGAATGAGCTGTGGATTTCTCCCTTGAAAGGATTGGAATCAGTTGCTGCTTTATCCTTAGAATTCTGTGCTTTGGAATGGATGCTCTGCAATTCTTTATATTCAAGATGACCCCTATGAATTCTGTGGACTGAGTTGGGGTGAGATTGGATTTTTGCCAGTTTGTGGTTATGCCTAGCCTTTCTGCAGTGAGGAGAGAGTATGCCAGGGCTTCTTCCAATAGATGTCTGGTAGGGGTGGAGATGAGCCAGTCATCTAGGTATGGAAACACCTGGAATCCTTGTAGTTGCAAGTGAGCTGTGATGACTGCCATGCACTTTTTGAACACTCTGGGGGCTGTAAAGAGTCCGAAGGGCAGTACTCTGAACTGGTAAGAACTGGCTCCCGCATGGAAGTGAAGGAATCTTCTTGATGGTCTGTCCACTTTTATGAGGTAGTACTCATCTTGAAGATCTATCGAGCACATCCAATCATCTTTTTCCAAAAGCGGAAGGATAGACTGTATTGTGACCATCTGGAATTTCTGTACTTTTACAAACTTGTTCAATACACTGAGATCCAAAATTGGTCTCCAGTCCCCGGTTTTCTTTAGCACCAAAAATAGTCTTGAGTAGAATCCGGATCCTATCTGGTCTAGAGGGACTATTTGCATGACTCTTTTTCTTAGCAGCTTTGAAATCTCTAATGCTGCTTCTTTCCTTTCACTGGGTGGAACGTCGGGTAAGCTTGTTAGGGGAGTGGGGCAAAGGTCGAAGGGGATATGATAACCTCTGGTTATTATTCTTTGTACCCAAGAATCAGTGGTAATGGTTAGCCAGGCAGAAGGGTACAAAGAGAAACGATCCCCAACCACTTCCAGAGGAAAGTAGTTGGGCCGCTCTTCAGGAGTGCTGGTAGGATTGGCCAGGGAAAGAATCCCTGGAACCCTGGTTACATGGACCCCCTCAGCCCTGAAAGGGGCGTCTTCCCTGAGAGTTTCCCTCTCTGCCTCTAGGGGAGAACTTAGCCTGTGTGTCACGGAAAGAACCTTGAGACTTTTTGTGCCATATCTTCCCACTCTTCTGGTTTCTTGAGAAAGCCCATTGAGGGGAAGAATAACGGACACCCACGGCAGAAAGGGTCTTACCGTCCTGTTCACATCTAGCCAGTGTGCTTTTAACCTTGGGTCCAAACAACGATGAGGCTTTGATGGGAGCATTGAGAAAGGAAGCCTTGAAGAGTTACATGAAATTACACAAGCGCATCCAGGCATGTCGTCTCAGAACAATGCCTGAATCCGCCACTCTAGCTGCTCCTTCTGATGCATGAGATATCAGGCGCATGGAGGAGTTAGATATCAATTCAATGGTGGCTAGCTGAGAGGCCACTTTGTCATGAATCTCATCAGACACAGCTCGAGCCAAAGTTTCAGAGAGCTCAGAAATTAAGTATCTTTGAAGCCTGGTAAAATGTACCATATAGTTCAGGGACCTGACTGCAAAGGTTGCTGATGCAAAAGTATGCTTCTCTATTCTGTCCAGAGCTCGGGACCATTTGTTGGGTGGATGGACAGTCTGGCTTTCTTCTTCTGCCAGGTCCTTTTTAGTTGCGGCCGCCACCACCAAAGCATTTACAGGAAGACCTTTGGACCAATGGGATCACTAGCAGAAGGGGTCAAAATTTTATCTAGCCTATGGGGAATGGCCTCAATGGTAGCAGGAGCCTTCCTCGCATGCTGCACGATGAGCCAGACAGGTTCGTCAGCAGGTGGAGTAACCCAGGAGGTAGGGAGCCAGGCATGAAAGGCCTGCAGGAACACAGACTCTTCAGAGGTTGGGTTAGAGGGCTGCCAGTCACCTCTCTGTTTAAGGATTTCAAGGATATCACCAAAGGATACCTCAGAGGGTGATCAATCAAAATCTGTGTCTTCAGTAAGGGACTCCTCTGTGGAGTCCATGTGCTTCCTCTTGCACGAGCTCTTTTGATGATCTTCCTCAGAGGGAGAAGCTGAGGAAGACAGCTCAAAAGGGGTCTCCTGTGGGAGTATGTCCTGAGGCCCTTGGGCCCAGTGTCTGCTAGGAGCATGTTGTGTACATTGTGGTCCAGAGGAGGGCGAGGAGAGTGATAGCACAGGATCATCAACCAATGCCAGAGCTTTCTCCATAAGCCTGAAGGCTGGTCCACCTGAAGAGGGATGGGGGGCCTAGGGCAGGGGTTACCCCTCACCTAAGTGGCTCAGCCTGCTGACTCGGAGTCCCTGGATGGCTGTGAAACACCAAAGTATGTACACCACAGCTGACAACATGGGCCATAACAAGACTCTCCTGGCACAAAGGCAACTGTGGCTCCTTAGTGAGGTCCATAAAAGGAACCTTAGTGGGGGAAGACTGTGCTATATCAAGGGGCTTCAAAGGCAATGAAGGAGGAGAATAAGTAGGGGGTTTTGATAAAGGGTGATCACCGCCTGAGGAAGGATAGGTTCTGGAGGGTGAGATACCTCTGATCAAAAGCACTTGATCCACAAGACGCAACACATCGTGTTCAGAGAGGCTTCTAGTGGATTTCACAGACATGGCTGAGGGAGAGCCAGGTCTGTCCAAGGATCGAGCAAACTCTGTGCCCACCATGGAGGTGGTCTGCACTGAGAACAACGGAGTTGTAATGGACTGAACTACTGGTGTCTGCAGCGAGGAAATCATCGGTGCCAAAGGTGTGGTCTGCACCAACGATGAGGTTGGTACCGAAGTGGTTGTGGGCACTAAGGCCTGAGCCAAAAATATCAGTGATGAAAACTGAATGGTCGGTACTGAGAGGGTAGTGAGTGCCGGGTAAGTTGTCGGACCTGAAAAGGAAATGGGTGTCGAAACATCCATTGACGTCATAACAGTCTGCATTGACTGGACAGTAGGTGCTGGTAAGGGAGTATGAACCGAGGAGCTCCTCAGTACCAATGCAGTATGGGGCACACTAGTCAGTGCTGAGGTCTCAGATGGCACTGATGGCCATGCTGCTGAAGGTCTAGGCACCAAAAGCGCTTCAGCCGAAGAAGTCAAATCTGAATTGGAAAGCTTAGCTTTCTTGGGTCTCGGTTCCTGAGGGTCCCCAGCTGAGGACAAAGTAAGAGACTTGGCTTTTTATGTTCATAACTCTTTTTCTTATGGGATCTTGGAGGGGTTGAATCCTCCGACCCAGAAATAGCCTCTGAAAAAGGAGATTTAAGTAGCCTCTTTAACAAGACGTTAATTGAGAGGAAAAATAAATTAATATTGGAGAAATTCTTACAAATCCCGCAAGGTGGTTCAACTGTTAAATGAGGCACACCCAAGCAATAGACACACAGGGAATGTGCATCTGAAGTAGGTAATTTATGCCCACAATCCAAACATCTTTTAAACCCTGGGCTACCTTTTTCATCTGTCATGTTTGTTAAAGAAAGAAAGAAAGAAAGAAAAAAAAACAGAAAAATACCAGCAATGGTACAAGAAATATCCAAAGGTAAGAAGGAAAAGGGGTTTACCAACGATGGTAAAAAAGGAATTACCTCACCGTAAAAAGAGAAGAAAGGAGTTGAAAAGGATTCGAAAAAGGGTAGTCGCTAAATGCGATAAGGTAAGAGATAACTATCTAATAACTTTTTTGTGAAAAAAAGCTTAGAACTTAGTATGAAGAAAAATACTGTACTTGGCTCAAGAGAAGTAGCTTGACATGACCGAATGGTGATGCGGCAAACAAAATATGGGGTAACAGGGAGAGGGGATTTCTGGGTAAAAGTTTTTAGCTCAAGAGTTTGTAGCTGGCGCGAGCTTGGAAGATGCAGATTGTATTTTTTTTTTTATGAACAGAGGTTGTGTCTAATACCACAGGGAATAAGGACATGCAAAGACCAATGTTTCTGGGGTTGTTATTATCATGACAATGTGTCTGTATGAGCGTCATATACATCTGGGTGTTTTTATTATCTGTGGTGTGTCATTGCATATAGTTTTGTACCAGATGTTGTGTTATCCATCGAGCATGAGAATACTGTATGCACCTACTTTACTCATGCATGGTGGCTAGAGGTTTCTTCCCCTACCTGGACACAATGCAGGCAATACATAGTTGATGGAGCATGTGAAAATAAAAAAAAAATATGATGCAGTATATGTGCAAAAGATACACACACATTAGCTAAGTAGACCTTTCACCCCAGGAATATAACCCCATAACTAAATGCAATATTAGAGAGTAACTTTCTCATAATATGTCATGACACTCATTTACTACAAAATGTAGTAAGCTTGAGATTTCATGAATGATGAGTCATATATTCTGTCTTACTGGACTGCCCAGCAAGTCTTTTGGAACCTTAAATGTGCCTTTTTCTTGCTCTAGATCTTTGCATGGAAATAACTGTTATTCTTATTTTCTAAAACTAGCCTCTGCCATCACAGTCAAGCCGCTGAAAACCCCAAGTCCTTTCCTTACCACCACCAATAAACAAAGGAAAAGTTTTTGTTCATAACAAAGTATCTTTGACACGGTAATGTTTCATAAATTACTTATTTCAGGTAAATTACATCTCATAAGCTATTTTCACTAATTGGCATCTTTATAACAGCCTATCAGAAGAGAGCACATAGTCTCTAAACAACAGAACATTTACAGTCAAAATTAACAAGGCATAAAGACTATCTACAGAAATGGAAACATCCATATAATCGAATGTGCATAATATCAAACATTTTTTTCCACCAGCAGAAGTGATCAAAACTCATTTGATCGCTTCTGCAGGCATGAAGTGTGTGCGAAACTGTGAACAGTGGGAAAATTTCACTTTTGCCCACTGTAGCGTGATCTTGGAGTTAGTCTGTATAATTAGGGAGTGTGGGATGTGCAGCCCCTCACATGGGGGGGGGGCTGCAGGGGTGCTTGCTTTCCCCTGAGGAAACAAACACAGGAGTTGTGTGTCTTTTTTCATAGTTTTAAGTTTCAGTACTTTTGAATACATTTTTTTCTTTCAATTTATTTATACTTCGATATTTCAAAATACATCCACAGAAGCACACTACCAGTATATATTAAAGGATATAAAGGAATCCAGATATGGAAAACTTTACAATACAAAAAATAAGAAGGCTAAGAGGAAAAGTAGAAAAAGAGATTAGTAATGGAGAAGTCAAAGAAATAGAAATTGAGGTTATGGAGCAGCTGCATATAGAAGGATTCAGTGCAGAAAATCGAATGCAGAAAGCACCACAACAGGACAGAACAGTGGATATCCAAATTAAAACCAGTGGAAGAGGAAGCAGTTGGTTAGGTGCCATATCAAGATATTTTGGAGCCTTCCACAGGAAACCTGTATAAACGTTCTCTCAAAGCTAGAAAGCAAGAAAAGGAACAGGAAACTGCGGGAACTCTGATACAGTCAATGTTGAGGAGTGATAGACCAGTGGGTTCCCATATGACAGACCAATGGATGGCACAGGGTGTAATTGAAGAGAATGTGCCACAGGCAGATGCTATAAAACTTTCTATAGAATGCCCACAGGAAACAGAAAATAAGGGATGTGCCTTTAGTTTGGAAGAAAATGAGCTTAGAGAAGAGTTGCTTGATTTAATAGACATGGACAAATATATTAAGATCAGTGAGAGAAATAGACTGCAGAAGGTCAATAAAACCCAAAAAGTAAGAAGTCTGATAAAACAAATGAATGCAGTAATTAGGACTGTCCATAGAGATCCATGTGATATAACAAAAGTAAACAGGATATATTACTGTACTGCTAAATTAATAACTGATAAAATTCTACCACAAGATCACAGGGTAGTTCGGGGAAAGGAAGGGGAGAAATCTAATACCATCATGGAAGTATCAAATAGAGAAAACTATAAAGCAATTAAGACAAGAAGTGTCTCTGTTAGATTATAGAAGAGGGAACAGATCGACAAAAATACTAAGAAAGATAAATGTGATTAAAGCAATACACAGTATTAGAACAGACCAGGATCTATCATGCACTATCACAAATAAACTAAAAATTTCAGCACAGGAAGAAAAACGTAGAAGATACACAGATAAATATAAGGTAAAAGTACAAAATAAGCAATTTATAGATGACCCAAAAAAAGTTTCACAGAGAACTGGGAAATAAGGTAAAAGGAATTGAAAGACTGCCAAAAAAAGTGGAAGTAGATACATTATGGAGAAGTATTTATGATAGATCCTGTGGAACATAACAAAGATGCTAAATGGATAGAAAAAGTAAAAGAAAGAATAAGAAGTTCAAATGTGCAGGATATGAAATGGGATGAAGCAACAGCGAGAGAGATTGAAACAAAGTTAAGAAAAGCCTCTAACTGGAAAAACCCAGGCCTAGATGCAGTACCTAACTTTTGGTTAAAAGTATTAACATCTTTGCATGAGGATTTAGCCATGAGTAAGAACTATTAATATGCGCACTCCAAACAGACACCACAATGGCTAACACAGCCAAAAGGGTCTATATTAGAACACCGAACATTCAAAATGTTGAGTGTTCTAATATTGAACCCTATCAATCGAAAATTCAAAACATCGAACATTCAGAACAGCGAATTTATTCCTAGGGAAAAAATTTGCTGTTCAAAAACACAGACACACAACACAAGCACACCAAACAAACAGCAATCCCCACACATACACCTAAACTCTTACACCTAACCCTACAATAAACTATACATACACCACTAACTATCCACTTACCTTAACCCAAACCCTAACCCTAAGGTCTGTCACTATCGCACAGTCACCTCAACCGTGCCCTAACCCTAACTCACCTACCCCACCCTAATCCTCATGTCCACACAATCACACACTTACCTGACCAGCATCCTAACCCTAACCCGCCCTAACCCTCACGTCCACACACTCACACACTTACCTGAACCCGACCCGTAACTTTCCACCAGAGCAATGAAAATACTGTAGCAACAGAAACAGACAACCAAATTCTTTCCCGAGGAAAAAATTTGGTTTTCTGTTTCTTCGATATTTTCAGCATTCACTGAAAACGGGTCGATACTAGAACACTCGACATTTTGAATGTTCGGTGTTCTAATACAGACCCCAGCCAAAACAATGCTCTTACTTAAGACTGATCCTACAAACTACCCTAAAAATTATAGACCAATAACTTGCCTTCCAATGACGTATAAACTAAACAGGGGAATTGATGCTGACAGAGTTTATAGTCATTTAGAAGAAAACTCAATTATGGCAGTAAAACAAAAAGGCAGTAAAAGGAAGTCATATGGAACAAAGGATCATTTGTTGTTAAATAAAGTTATAGTGGAGAACTGTAAAAAGGGGAAGAACCTAAGTATGGCATGGATTGATTGCAAGAAAGCATTTGATAGTATCTCACATTCATGGATAAAAGAGTGCTTAAAAATGTATAAGATACCCCCTACACTGATTGACTATTTTACAGTAACCATGAAATAATGGCAGACCACTTTGCAATTAAGCCATGATAAAGGACAGATCATTATCCCAGGAATACAAATTCAAATGGGGATATTCCAGGGTGACTCTCTGTCACTGTTGCTATTCTGCCTTGCCATTAATCCATTAAACTGTTTACTTAACAGCTTAGGCCATTGCTATAATTTGGCTCCTAGAAAACAACAAAGTCTAATGACTTTTCATATTCTCTTTGTCAATGATTTAAAACTGTACAGCTCATAAGATGAGGAACTGAAAGCACAGCTGCAGGTTGTCAAAACTTTTTTAGATGATATTAAAGTGTCATTTGGTCTTGATAAATGTGCAAAAACAACCTTTAAAGCAGGAAAACTGCAGCACCAGGAAAACATCAGTTTGGGACAAGAATGTGATATAAAAGAGCTTGAGCAAGAGGGAGTGTATAAATACTTGGGAATTGATGAAGGATCAGCAATAAAGCATAAACAAATGTGAATACAACTCAGTAAGGAATACTTTAGAAGACTTAAATTAATCTTGAGAAAAGCATTGACATTTAGGAACAAGATCCAAGCTATAAATCAATTTGCTCTTCCCGTCCTAACTTACAGTTTTGGAGTGATTGACTGGCCCCAAAAAGTGTTGGATAGATTAGATATTAAAATAAGAAGAATGCTTCATGCTCACCAAATGATTTATAAAAATCAGTGTATACCAAGATTATATATTCCCCATTCCGAAAGAGGGATGGGCCTCCTTGAAATTGATTACATGTATAGATCTACAGTCGTGGGACTCCACACATATCTACTGACCTCACATGATCCAAATGTAGTGAAGGTTTTGAAACATGAGGAGAATAAATCTAAGATAACTTATCTGCTTAATTTAGCAGAAGCATATCGACGTCAAGCAGGAATGGAAATCAAACCAGAAGTAGATAAAAACCAGGCAGCAACTGAATGTGCCAAAAAACAAAAGAAAGAATATAAGGTGAAGGACCAGATGAGAAGACAAGAAATGTGGAAAAAATCATAAATTTAGTGGCAAGTATAGAAAACTTCTGGAAGAGCCTGATGTTGATCAAGAACAAATTCAGGAATGGTTAAGGAGAGGTGAATTCAAACCAAGAAATGAAAGGTTAATATTGGCAGCCCAAGACAGTGGGCTATGCACACGCTGGTTTACGAAGTCCATTGAACATGTGGGAGAAACAGACATATGTTGGTTTTGTAAAACCGAATTGGAAACAGTCACTCATTTTGTTGCTGGTTGCGACACAATAATAGTAGAAGCACTGTATACTGAAAGGCATAATAATGTGGCGATACTGTTGCACTGGGGTTTGTGCAAACATTATGGTATTGAAATGGCTGAAAAACACAGGAAACATGAGCCAGAAAGCATCATAGAAAATGATGAAGTTTATATCACATGAGATTACCCATTACCAACAGTCCAAAAGATAGATTCTAGAAAACCAGAGCTAGATGTCCAAGAAGTAGCATTGATCATTGAAATTGCCACACCCAGCACACTTAGTGACTACAGTGTCTTGCATACAGAGAGAAACAAAGTCATCAAATATCAGGATCTGCAGGCAGAAATGAGATTAATGTGAAAGAAAGATACCCAGACAGTTCCAATAGTAGTAGGAGCAACAGGTTTTATAAAAAAAAATTTATGATTGTATTAGGATATGTTACCAATACATGTAACTCCATACAAACTGCAGGAGGAGTCATTACTGGGCACATTGCGGGTGCTGCGAAGAGCACTACTGGCTGACATCAAAGATTAAAACAATACTAATTTCATGAACTTTAATCCTTCATTGACTTAGGAATGGGGTCCATTCCCATCATGGTATTAGAAACAAAAAAAAACTTAGAGAAATTAAAAAAAAAACAGTATATATTCCTTAAGGATAGGGCTTTGGACTGTAACTGTTCATGCAATATATTAACTTTTCCAGATGTGATATAGTACCTTTCCATCAGTAATATAAAACAGCTATTTTGTTGTCAAATTGCCTAATATACCTTAGAAGTGGTTCCTCACTTTTCAGCATAGCCAGCAAATATTTCCATGGAGAAGAGGTCTGATAAGATCTGCACATTTATATCTCTTAATCTTTCACAAGCTTCTCCAGTAAAATATACTACAAAGCTTGAATGTTAAAATGAAAGAATTCCAGGATGACATAACTTTAAATTAAGATATAAATGTGGCTCTTAATCCAGGCATAGATGCCACATCTAAACTCCACCAACAATGTATAGCTGCAGTCTGCAGAGGGAACGAATTAAGGGGGTGCACAATTTCCATTTGATAGATGTATACTGACATTTATACAACCATCAAAAAACATGTGCATGTTTTTCTAAATAAGGCTGTGCTCTGCTCTAGATTTATTTTATTTACTGACTTACTTACTTAGTCTTTGGTAACTGTACAGGTAAGCCAGTACAAACTAATCCTTTTTTTTTCAAATTTAATTTTTATTGTTTTAGTTATACATGACCAAAGATACCAAAACATGACATACAACACTTTAATGACAGTGAAAAAAGAAAAAAAAACACAATCATGAACATAACATTATGCTAGGAATAGACAATGCCCCATTGAAAGCTGAATTTATTGTTGAATGGAATATAAACAATTGCTGAAAGATAAGTTTTTTTTTTTGAACTTTTTGTTTGTTTAGAGATGGAAGATAGATGAAAAGGGACAGTATTGTGTCTTTGTTGAGCAAGAATAAGAAATAAGAAGGAAGAGAGAGAGAGAAAAAGAAGAAACTATACACATTATTTACATTATTTACATCATGGATGCCACCTGAAATATATATTAAAGGAAATTCTTAATATTTATAGATAGTAATTTAGACTAAGGAGGAAATGCGATATATATGAGTTTATACTATTGGTTTGAAGTTGTCTTTATGAAGTTTAGTTTTAATGTGAGGGTCATGACAGTTTGTTAGAATGGAGTCTAATAAATTTCCCCAGTAAGTCTAAAAGCATTACCTTCTTTTACTGATTTTCATCAACAATTTATGCGAAGATATGTATTTTATTGAACAGACAACCAAAACTAGAGTCAGAGTGAAGGTGCAGTGGTAAAATTAAAACCTCAACAAGACAAGAACTAAACCACTGACAACCAATGTAAAACTTATAGCAGTTTAATAATCCAAAAAAGCAAAGCTTTCAGTAACAAGTACCCTTCCTCAGTGCTAGTAACATCAATATAAAATAACATTCCTTTTATAGTACTCATTCATCCACACAACCAATAAAGCAATTATACAATTAAAACATCTGATATCTTAAAGAGTGCCAATACATAGTAGAATACTATAAAAATATAAATATATATATATATATATATATATATATATATATAATAAAATGAAAACAAACATATATACAAAACAATTTGTGACATATATAGTGTAAAACAACATATACCTCATGAAAGTCTGTACAATTTACCTAACCAAAACCATTTCAACTAAAAAAGCCTACAAGGGTCCTATAACACTGCTTGCTTTGCTTTTAAGATGGGTTTAATGGACACTGTTTGATTAATACCTGGTGTGAGGACAGCCTGTAGCTGCAAAATCCAATTGTATTCCTTACCCTCCAATTTGGTGTTAATATCGTCTCTTTTTACTGATTTTGACAGAAAGTCAATAACCCTAAACCTAAAATAATGTGTACTATTTTCAGAGACATGTTTGGCAAGAAAATTACTCATCACCTGCCTTCTAATATCAGAATTCTGTTCAATAATTCTTTCTTTTAAATGTCATATAGTTTTGCCCACATAAAAACTTCTGCATTTTGCACATGTAGCAAGATATATTATATTATTGGTATTGCATGTAGCATAGCACTTAAAAGTGTAACTAATGTACTAGTGATTTAGCCCTGGAGCTTTTCTCCTCAGGCCTTTTTTTCAACGTTAGCTTATTTAGTTCATTAAGACCTTTAATATATATGATTGTATTTCATTCTTCCCATTGCATAACATACTTGTACTTTGTATTATTTGTATTTGTAAAATTTGTATTTGTAAAATTTTCTTATACCTCTGGAGCTTTTCTCCCCGGGCCTCCACTGAAAATGGACATAAATCCAGTTGGACTAGCCCGGTCAACAAATGTAAAATAAAATAAAATAAATAAAATAAAATAATGCCAGTAGAAGGATGTACAAAAATGTTATTCTTCTCAATAAAACTGCAACAACAATTAAGGCACTTAAAAGTGCCATGTTTGGTGGTCATATTCTTAATAATATTTTCTTGCATATCTTTATATCAAAGTCTATTCTTAAGCTTTGGACAATTGCAATAAGTAAACATAGTTTTTTCATCAATAATCTGAAATAATTTAGGTAAAGTCCTGAGTATGCCCCATTTATCAGAAATTATCTTTCTAACTCAATCACTACATCTACTGTATGTAGTAATATAACTTGGGGTGTTAGACTTATTGGTATCAGTATTTCTAGTACCAGTGGATTCACTCTACGTATCACTAAAATATGGTTTAGCTATTGAGTTTCTGTTAAGTAGAACATCCTTTTTTACATCAGTTAACAGGTCATGCCTATAACATCTCTGAATAAAGGCATCTATTGTTTCATCCATTTATTTAGCACATTCTAAGTCATCCGTATTGTCTACTGATCCGTGTAATCTGTGCTTTCACAATTCCTTTAAAGGTATGTGAAGGGTGCATGCTTTTCCTGAGCAAATATTTGTTCTTTTGTATTTCTTTCTTAAAGACCGAAGTCTGTAGATCTAATCCATCGTATTTAATGATAACATCTAAAAATTCCATCTTATTAGGTTAATAGTGCACAGAGAACTTCAAAAATTCAGTAACATTGTTCAGATGTTTCACAAACATAATTAAATCATTTTCATTACCATCCCAAATTAAAAACACATCTTCCACAAACCTTTTAAAAAAATAAAATCTTAGTAGCATAGCAATCAGGCCCAGTATATATATTTTCATTTTCCCAGTCACTTAAAACCAATGTGGCATAGGCATTCACTACCGGAGTACCCACAGCAACACTGGAAGACTGGGAAAAATATTTTTTTATCAAAAATAAAAATGTTTTCTAATACACGACTCAGTAATCCACATGTTGTTTTGATTTGTTTTCCTGAACTAAAATGCTGTCTGCATAAAATATGTCTAATTGCAGAAACTCCATATCCATTTGGAATCACCATAAATAATGATTTTATGTCTAATGTTACCATAAGAAACTCAGTGCACGTTTTTGTTGTAAACCAAACATTAAGGTGCTGTAAAAAATCAGTAGTGTGTCTCTTATATAACTTCTAGCAGACTTTAGATATTTACTCAGTACATTTTGTAGGTCTACTGAGACTAGCTCTGTGATCTAACCATGCCCAGATACAATGGGTCGCATGGGGGGGGGGTTCTAAGTATTTTTGGAACTTAAGTATACTAGAGTATTGGTATAACAGGTTGGGATACTGTAGAATGCATAAACATGCTAGTGTAATATTATTCATCAACTGTAAACCATACAAAAGTGCATTAACATTGTTAATATATCTATCAACCTGAAAACAAGTTATTTTGTTGAAATGCTGTTCTGTCATTTAGAATATCAAATACATTAGAAGAATAGTCATCCTTATTCATAATGACAATTGCTCCTCCTTTGTCAGCTTCTTTTAGAATAATGCTCTCATTGCTTTCTAATTCATTTAGTCTGCCTCTCCTCATTCGTTAAATTAAACATCCGTTTACATTTCCCGTTTTGATAATTTCTTAATTGAGTCTCAAATTCGTTATGAAACACTTGTGTTATTGGATGGCTATTGGGAACAAAAGTGCTACTACGTTTGCACACATTGCTTGTTTCATATACCGAATGACCATAATTCAGTTTCAAATCTAAGTTACGCACAAACAATTTTAAATCAGTTAAAGCATTAACAGGTCCATCTGTAATAGTTGGTATATACTTGAGGCCTTTTTCAAGCAGAGATACATGGAAAGAATTAAGTTCTAAGTTAGACAAATTCACAATGCAAGAATGATTAGTACCTAAATTTTCATTCTGCTGCATGTTATGGGGCCGTTGCGTCTCCTCTCCCTGATTCCCTTCTGAGACCTCCCTCCTGAAACATCTCACTTGTTCGTGATGATTTCCTCCGGTAGTTTCAATTAAACGACCTGTTTCAACCTTTGAAAATCCATAGGTGATAAATTCACTGGCCTATTATTAGGTATTTGGTCAGTGGAATCACCCATAGCATCGGTAGTGTTTACTGAGGCCGAGTGCATAGATGTCGAAGCAGTTTCCTCATTGACCCCGCCTTCAGCTCCATGTTGATTGGTGGTTTATTAATAGAAGACAATTGATTAGCGGCTCTATCAGCCAATGGAGCACTGATCTAATCAAGTGCTCTCATGGAATTGGTGTTCACTGTTGTCTGTGAAGGCATTGATATATTAGAATGGTAAAGACTATTATCTTTTGGACAGGAGAAGATATGCCCATTATTAAAATCATTGATGTCATGATGCAATTTTTTCAATTTAATAGCTTCAAGCTTTTTATCATAAGCAGATGGTCTATCTAACCGTTTTTCATAGTTAGAGAGATACATATCTGTTAAAACAAGGTGTACATGAAATGTCATCTTCTATTTTGGCTATTTCTGCTTGTAAGTCAGACTCAATTTTAGAAAAATGTTCACACATAAGCAACATATAGTCCAAACTGAGCTGAATATTTAATTCCTGCCACATTCTTAACAAGGCAGGATATAAATTGCCATATGACGGCATTTTTAGCACTCAAAGGCCCCTGGGCACCACACCAAGTTCAAAATAAGCCAAAAACCTATAGCTTTGCCACTGCAAAGATTTAAAATGTTGTACCTTTCAAATTGTAATAGCATCTGTTGAAAATCCGTATTCGGTGGGTCCTTAGCCCAAATGCATGCATTAATAACATCCTGTAGGCAGCTCAATAAAGGATTTTGTTGAGGTTATATTTTCCAGACAGTTATGTTTTTAGTTTGTGGGTACTTGTTCCGGTCACTCATTCTTTTGTTGATTTTCAAGTTAGGGTTAAGATGTATTGGCTGTAGAAATTCAAGAGTCTACTGTAGCCGGAGAGATCCAATTAAGGATTGAAAAGTGATTATTTCATTTTTAATTATGGGGTGTATTTTGGTTATAAGGTTGTTTTTGGTTGTAAGTAAGGTATAGATTTGGGATTAAAGTTGAGAGAACTTAGCTGGTTATACTAGATTTTCACCCATGTTGGAGACTACGAGTGACAAACAATATCTTAATTAGAGATCTGTATTAGGCGGCTGGCATTTTAATTATGTGATAATGTAGGTTGAAGTCTGGGAGCCCCAATTTTCCTTTTCCTTTTGGGAGTATGAGCTTTCTGTAACATATTCTATTTGTCTTTGGGAACCAAATAAATTTAGAGATGGTAGTTTCCATTTTGCTAAAGAAATTTTTGGGGATATTGAGGTTAATACAGTTTAAGTGAAATAGGATTCTGGGTAAAACATTCATTTTGATGATTTCGATAAGGGAGACGGATTGATATTTTTCCATCTGGACATGTCTTGTTCAACTTGTTCCCATGTTTTTGGAACATTTGCCTTCATCAGATCTTTGTGGGTGTGGGCGAAATTAATGCCCAGATATTTTTGTGTGTACTTCACTGGTATTTCAGTACAGGTGAAGTAGGATTCTGTGTGATTAAAAGGATTTAGGGGAAAAACAGAAGATTTTGAGAAGTTCATTTTGTAATTTGCTATACTCAAAAAGCAGTTTATTGATTTTGGAATTTTATACAGGTCAGTGTTTAGCAACTCGAAGTAGATATTTAGATCATCAACAAAGGCTGAGCATTTTAATTCAGTATTGTAGATTTTGGGAATGCGGTGATAGGTTAAACTAATCCTTTTTAAGGGATGAATTTGGCCACAATACAAATGGAACTACAGATAACCAGTCATGGCAATCAATGCAATATACACATAAAGCACTGTTATACATAGAACAGCTAATTTGCACATCACACACCAAGAATAACAGGAGCGAGATTAGTTATTTTTTTTGTTTTGTTATTCAATATTATAGTTGGTCAAAGAGAATACTACTAAATCCTAATGGCAAAGTACCAACTGCAAAAAGACCAAAGACAAAAGGTCAGATGTCGAAAACCTGGCAGTACATATGGCTGAAGCATAATATTTTTAATGTGTCAGTGTAAAACATACTGAAACACTAGATGTCCACAACATCAGCCTATTACCTTGCAACTGTATAAAACCTGACAACACTCCATCAAAGGCCATTCTGAACTAAATTCCACTGTAATAACAATGACCTCTTCAATGTATTCTATGAAATTTATTGGACAAACCTACTTGATAATCCAAACAAACTGATAATCTCACAAAAAACAAAACCAATGACAAACGATAAAATCCTGGGGCAACGAAGAGACCCAGATGGTTTATATTTAATAGAAACCTTTAATAAACAAAACTAGTTTGTAAAATTAGTTGAGGACTCAACACATTTTCTTTATTAAAGGTTTCTATTTAATATAAACCATCTGGGTCATTCTTCAGTGCTACAGAATTTTATGGTTTTCCACCTGATAATCCTACCTTCAATTTGTTTTGTATACCTTAGTACCTTTTAGGGATAAGTAGACAAAAAGTCTCAAATATGGACATCTGTCAGAACACACAAAATGTGCATTGTTTGGGTAGAACATAAAAAAGAAAATATTCATTTTTCTTAAAAAAAAGAATAGCAGTGATGATTCTTATTTCATAAGAAGATACAAATAATATGATTCTGATATGTAGTGACTTTCCAGCTCGAAACAAAATGTAACAGAGAATGTATGTATACATTTATTTATTTTTGTGAAATGTGTGGCAGAACCAGAGCATCTAAATGACTGCATATGAGACTCCTGTAAGCATTCAAAAGTATTATAAAAACTTTCTTAGATTAATAAAGATATCATAACCTTCAGTTAAAAAGTTTGCTTAACTGGTTGCTCCAGCTATAAAACACATGCACAGCATTATTTTCTTGACAAAACAGTTTACTGCCAATGAGTCTACTCCCAGTCAGACTGCCGACCAGTCATGAGTGGAGTCCCACAGGGATCAGTCCTGGGTCCTCTCCTGTTTGGCATCTTCTTCTAAGAAGTCCAGGCCAACACTGAGGGACTCTGGCTAACCAGGTTTGCAGATGAGTGCAAGCTGGGAGCCATTATTAACTCCCCAAGTGATGTAGACATCATACAGAAAGGCCTCACTGAGACCAATGACTAATGCCAAAAAATGCATCTTCATCCCCTTTGGGAAAAACTCATTTCCCACTAATTACAACATCGATGGGAGCCCACTAAACACTGAAGGCATTATAAGAGATCTGGGGAGACAGGTTGACAGCAATCTCTCCTTCGACCGCCACATTGACACTGTGGTGAGAAAGTCCTATGTGGCACATCTCATTACCAAGGGTTTTGCATCCAGGAAGAAAGAGGTCATCATGTCACTCTCTACTCTTCCCTCAAAAGGCCAGTCATAGAGTATAATGCCCCATCTGGCATGTACCACAGTAGACACATGCAACAGCTGGAAAGGCCACAAAAAACACATGTCCTACATGGACAGACTCAAACTCCAGCTATTCTCTGTTTCATATCATCTACTAAGAGGAGATCTCTGCTTGACTTACAAAGCCATGTCTGACCCAGCTCTGTTAGAAATGCTACATTTAAAGAAATCCCAATCCCTCTCCACCACACGCTCCAGAGACTTCAACCTCATTAAAGCCTTTTAAAAACTTTCAGAAAAGCAATAAGTGATGTCACATCCTCATAAAAACAAAATGAATATAATTAAGATACATAAACTAAACAGAGATTAAGAATAAATGTATTAATGTATAATCTATGCCTATAAATTGACTCTGTCTCAAATGCAACAATATACACATAGGTAGATAATAAAACAGACTAGACAAGATACTAAATCCTAAAATTAGTCCAGAAGCTAAGGGAAAACAAAAGTTACCTGAGATAGCTTCTGTATTTTAAAATGGACGCTATGTTACAGTTGTCGTTTAGTCCTGGATAGGAAAAAGCATCCAGGTAACTTTTGTTTTCCCTTAGCTTCTGGACTAATTTTAGGATTTAGTATCTTGTCTAGTCTGGCACTATTTTGTTGATTTGAATAGCTTTCTTCTTTTTTGTAATATTAATATTTTTACTCTTTAACTATCTCTTCCTGTCATGGGTAATGTAACTGTTAAATTATATTTTTATTATCTACCTATGTGTATATTGTTGGCATTGAGACAGAGTCAATTTATAGGCATAGATTATGGCTATTTATTAAGTAACATTAATATATTTATTCTTAATCTCTGTTTAGTTTATGTATCATGAGGCATACATATTTTTAGTTAGCATTGAGCCAGTCTTTTTCTACTTGCCTGCATTGTTTATACGCTTGATGGTGTCAAAAACACATTTTATACATTTTCTTGTGTATACAACTTTAATTATATTCATTTTGTTTTTATGAGGATGTGACATCACTTATTGCTTTTTTGAAAGTTTTTAAAAGGCTTGGGTTTCCTGCCTTTCAAATGCTGATGAAACTCTTGTTGTTTCAAGGGCGAAAAACGCTGTTTTATTGTGTGAATAAAGTGCGTTTACTATCTTTTACCTCTGGCTGTTTGGAACACCGTTTTTTTGTCTTTTCAAGAGTTTTAGTTTCCATGTTTGGTTCATTACCACAATCAACAGAACATGCTGGAGTGACAGGTTGATAATCCAGTAACTGCACATGCTCTGGAATAGACTTCTCATACATGTCAAGCAGAGTACCTCACTGGGCCTCTTCAAGAGAAATCTTGATGAGTGGATGGGAAATAGAAAGTTCACCTCAGGGAACACTCCAGTGGCTCTACTTGATAGAGACACTGGTAACTAATGTCAGGCGGCATAATGCCAGAGAACTTCTATGGGCGAGGCTTGTAAAGGCTCCAGGGCCATTAGCCTAGTACACACCTATGAACCTATGAGTCTAATCTTGTGGGAGGGGGATCCCAGTGGCAAAAATCTTCTCCATCTTTATTCTGGAGAAATAGACTGAATGTTTCATGCTTACTTAATGACAACTGAGTAACACAGTGCTTTGGACATTAGGAGACCTTTGCCACAGCGCTCCTAATGAAAACTAAGTCAAATGCAAAATTTCAAACTGTTACAGTAAAGGCACATAAGCTAAAGCCACTTAGGCCTGTATTTGATAGATTAATACCTCTGTCTCTCACTGAGGATGTTTACAAAACTATCGCCTAATAACAAGGCATTCAGGTAAAAAATACATATAAGACCACAATTCTTACCACAGAGCTTCCAGTGGAGCATAACTTTGAAATTTCAGCCTTCAGCATTAGTCACTTGAAAGTATAACATTGTAGTTATGGCATATTACAATATATATATTGATAGATATTACATCTATATTTATCTCTCTCTCTCTCTCTCTCTCTATATATATATATATATATATATATATATATATATATATATATACGTCTACTTCAAATGATTGAAGTTACAGAACATCAAACTACACATCATCAAGGATGAGATGATTGATGTTCTGCAACACTGAACATTAAAGTATAATAAATTAAAAAAGATAAAAGGTCTTGTAAGTTTTTGCAGGGGAGCAAGCCCCCCTGCACCCTGTGCTACTTAAATATATCAACTCCGAGATCACATTTCAGTGGAAAGAATGGTAAAGCTTCCATTCCATGTTGTATGGTACCATTATTTTCACTGTTGTGTGATCTCAGTGTTGGTATATTTCAGCAACAGGGGGTGTGGGGGGTGCAGGAGGCTTGCCCCCTGCAAAAATGTGAAATAAGTTTTCATGTTTTAGGGGTTTGCTTTGGGTTCGATTTGTAGAACTTCGATCCTTTGGTCCTCGATGATCAGAGGTTTGATGTTCTGGAATTTTGATATTCTGAAGGGGGCCCCTATATATATATATATATATATATATATATATATATATATATATATATATATATATATATATATATATGACAAACACTATAACCTAGTACTAAGGAAATATATATGTATTGCTGAAATAAGAAAGAAATTTTACTTTTACAATGAGAATGAAGTGCTTGAGTGGCCATAAGTTGGAAACTAGGCATAGTTTCTGGAGGTTCCTATGAGTACAATGAAAATGCATTATGTCGAATGCGTTTTTGTCGACACATGTAGAGTGACAGGCAAAACAGTGAAGTGGCTGTTCAGCGAATTCTTTACCTGGGAAAGAAGTCGCTTGACCGCTTCATTGTTTTGCCATGTTCTGAAGTGTAGTGTGGTCCCTTGTCTGGTATAGCTCCCGAGCATGATTGTGCAACAGTTACTGACCTTAGGGTTAGGGTGCGGGTTAAGGTAAGTGCATATGTATGAAAGTGTTTACTGTTTTATATTTTGTGTTAGATGTATGGTTGAGTTATGTGTGTATGTGTTTTCAGTTGTTTACTTTTGTTTTGGGGGGGTAGAATTAGGGTTAATGTAAGTGTGTATGTGTTTGGAGCTGTTTATGTAAATGTGCAAGAGTTACTGACCTTAGGGTTAGGGTGCGGGTTAAGGTAAATGCATATGGTTTAAAATATTTACTATTTTTTTTTTTTTGTTAAATGTATGGTTGGGTTATGTGCATATGTATATTTAGTTTTTGGGGGGGTATAATTTGGATTGGGTAGGTGTGTATGTGTTTGGAAGTGTGTAATGTTTTTTTTTTTTTGGGGGGGGGGGTTGGAACAGCGATTTCTTTCCCTAGGAAAGAAATCACTGTTCTGTGGATTCGACATTTTCAGCTTTTGCTGAAAATGTGTCGATGTAACATCATTCACTGTTTTAAGCGTTCGATGTTGCAATATAGACCCGTGTCTGGCTGTGACAACAAAATCCCACCAAAATGGTAGATTTTCTAACTGTACATAAGAAACCATATACCAGTTCACCAAAGGTAGTTCAGAATAAAATATTCTGGAGGTTCTGTAAGATACTTGGATATAAGACAAATACATTGTAACCAACTTTATGTGCCCTTTCTAAGATGGCACTCATCCTTTGGTTCTGAAGGAATCACTAAATATAATGACAGAAACCCTGTATCTCCCATTTATATGGGGCTTGTGATTCAATACAAGTGGGTGACAAATGATCCCTCTCAGTATTACTACTATCCATTATTTTCTAACTTTTTGATAATGATTAATATGCTCAGTAAAAGCAGGCCAGGTTTGACCATTCCACCCAATTCATGTGGGCCATTAGCATTGAAGGGTTTCTATTTTCAGTAGCCAGAATTCTTGGGATGAGTTAATGGAATTGTACCCACATAGTCGGTTCACATAAAAAAGATCTGGCACCTTCGGTAATGATTTCAACCCCAAGCAACTTGGAGAATCCTGGCCCCATAAAAGTGGACTCATTATTTTGCTATGTTCCAATTCTTAAAAGCTATTTAACCACCTCTGTATTACATTCTTTTAACCTTGTATAACAGATGAAAACAAAATATACTTCAAATGTTCATGACTTTGTAATAAACAAAAAGTAATTACTTTTATAAAACAAAGGAATAAGAGTCAACCACTTGAGAAGAAATAATCTTAAAAGGACTATAACCAAGAGGGTCTGGTATGCATAACAGGTTTGAATTTCATCCAGTCCCTGAGCTAACCACAGGGCCAATCTGATTGCCCTCCTTAAAATCTCATCCAGTGTATCCAACTGATTCTCCCACAAACCACCTGTTCAATTGCTTAAATAAACACCTCTGTTAATGTGTTTTAATTACTGATCTGATGAAGTCTGTTAAGGAAGGTGATGTGGCTCAGTGGGCTAGGGATGTTAGCATGGCTAATGGCGTTAATGACGAAAGTGGTCATCCTATTAAATATTGATAAATGAAACTGTTTAACAGCTTTTTATTTGATGTTTACTTAGAATCTACTGCAGAATTTTTTTTGTTTTGTTTTGTTTTTTTCCATGCTTTCTGGATTTCATAGTTTTGTCTCTTACACGGGATTATGTTTATGCCACTCAGAGCATTTCCTGTTTTGGGTTTCTACGGTGTGGAACAAAAGTCTCAAAATACTAGAGTTACCACCTTTCCCACTTTGCGAGGGATAGTCCCTCTTTGGGCAGTTGTGTCCTGCATAAAAATTGAAAAAATGGCAAATGACCTGAGATTTTAGGGCAAAAATATTTATTATATTTTATGTAATACTTGCATAAAACAGTTTTTCTGTTTCGGAAACACCTAAATGTTATAAGAAACAGAATAAACAACTAAAATGCTACAAGAATAAGCTTTTCTTTAGGCAAAAAAAGTGAAGTTCTGTCCTTTGTAGTGGCAGTGGGTATGTTTTGCCATGCAAAATCTGATGTTTGCACCAAAAATGTCCCACTTCGGGCATTTGAAAAGGTGGCAACCCTGCAAAATACGGAATATTCACTAAAACATTCACGTAGAAAGCTTACTTATGTAGAAAAAGTTCCTTTATAGGTTAATAGGTAAGCACTAGTTTAGCTGCCCTTGCAGCCCATTTTAAGCTTAACCAGTTTGCCTTTTTGTGCTCTAATTAACTTATCCCATTTAGTTAGATACTGGCCTTACCCATCCCATGGTTGATGATTACATATTACCCCTAATGAGAATAACTGGGATCATACCATAGATAATTTGAATGAATCTGTGGATGGTATAAAGCATTTAGGAGCTACCTCTGTCTATTAATAGTACAGGGGCAGTCCTGGGGTAAACTTTGTTTCCTATCCACAGATTTAAGCTGCACTTGAATATGGGCAGGGATGAACTTTGTTTTATGTGGACTGGAAGTCTGTTCCAAAGCAGCAGTGAATGAATAAATTAATTAGTTATTTTAGAAAATTAATAATCAATACTGTAATAATAATATTTTAATGACGTAATATGCTTCATTATTATTGAGCATTAACTAACATGGAAATTTGTTAAAAAATAAAAAGAAAAAGTGTGCGTCAGATCCTTTCAGTGTGAAATATACTTTTTAAGACTAAAAATGAGGAGCACTCCTTATAACAATGCACATTTGGCAGGTATGGTGAATACAATTCTCAACAGTTTATCAGAAAAACAAACTTTACAGATCAAATTACAAGCAAAATCAGAGATAGTTGGGAGGTATGCTTGTAGCCCCCAGCCTCAAGTTTGATCAGAGCAAGTAAAAGAAAAAAATTTATATTTCATTACTTTGCTATGGGTAGTATCTAATGTTACTGCTACTTAACACTTCTGTCTAAATATCCTGCTATTGCAGAATTTAAATTGAACTTTAAAATATATACTTGCAGAAATGAAAATAAATATCCCTGAAGATCTGCAAGCCTGCAGCTCCTGCCTGTCCTGAAGTGTCTAATCACATTACTACAGGTAGCTGACAAACTACTGCTATCAGTTCTTCTTTGCAATCATTTACAAGTACTTACAACAGACTCCATGGTAATAATACACAGGTTAGCTACTTTATTATTATGAACACTGGGTTAGAGATTTTTTTAAACACAGTAATGTGCATGCCAGTATGGTATTTTTTTTAATTTTAAATGCATATGTCAGCATATGTGTACAGAAAAACAGTAACCCCCACCCCAAGTCTTTGGGTTTTACTAGAGTACTTACTAGGGCACACTATTTCAGAGCTGTGGCACATGCTCCACCTTGCCTTGGGGTTTCATGACCAGTGGCTGCTTTCTGTTCCACATTTTCTTCTTTGTTGCCATCTTACTTTTGTTTATTTCTTCCTTGGGTTCAAGTGTTGTAGGTACTTGTGGTAAGGCTATAATAACATTGCCAGATTCACCACTGATACAGCTTACAGAACCCATCACTGCCTTAACCTAAACTCTCTAGGGTAGCTTGAATTACCTAATCTACTTCAGGTCAATCAACTAATAGTGGCTCACAATATTCTCTATCAGCCTGAAAATATGCCCGTGCTCATTAACCATATCACTCCCTACAATAACCTTAGGGCATTACGCTCATCCAACAAACTCTTAGTTCAAACTTTCAAAGCAAACAACTTAGCTGGAGAATCACTGTTTGCCAACTGCGTGGGCAAAACCTGGAACTCCCTTCCTTTTCACCTTCCATCAGAACTCTCTCCAGTACAATTCAAGAAACATCTAATACAGTGCTTCAAACTGCACTGGCTTTGCCCCTGCACCAGTCTGGATTAATTAATACCAAATACTCATGTGCTAAATAAAACATGACGTCTTCCTCCACTCTGACTACATCCTAAGTGTAAGTCTATAACCTTATAACAATGCATTATATTGTTAGACCGATGGAGTATGAATCTATGTATGTTTGTATCATATACTGCTCTGATCCTGACAAATGTTTTTACATCGTATATGTAACATACATCTTATATGTTGATCTTTTACATCTTGTATGTAATAGTCTTTGTATGTATGTCTGGAGCTTTTCTCCCCAAGCCTCCGCTGAAAATGGACATATATCCAGTCGGACTATCCCAGTCAACAAATGTAAAATAAATAAATACATTTTACTTCCATATTACTGAAGTTCTGTGACTGGTCAAAGATTTGCATAAGCATGCATAGTCTACAAGCTGTTATAGTGTTGTAGAACCTTTCATCATTTGTGTTCATTGCAGTAGGTGGCTCTTTTGACATAGTCTACAAGCTATTGTAGTGTTGTAGAACCTTTTCATCATTTGTGTTCATTGCAGTAGGTGGCTCTTTTGACATAGTCTACAAGCTGTTATAGTGTTGTAGAACCTTTCATCATTTGTGTTCACTGCAGTAGGTGGCTCTTTTGAAATTGTCATCATACTCCGACATTCATAATTTCAGCACTGAAATATGCCCCAAGGCTAAATTGCACTGGAACAAACCCAGCACTATGCAACCTGAAAGAGTTCTCCCCAGTGATAGTGTAAGTTTTCCAGCACCACAATTATTTTGCATTTCATACCTCTGCATTATTATGTCATACAGTATCATTTTTTGACAGCACAATATTTTTCAGATTTCATACCTCTACATCCTGCTCTCACATAGTATCACTTTTATGAAACCACAGTTCTTTCACACTTCATACCTCTAAATCCTTAGGCCACATTAATACTTAGCATGCTGAGAACACTAAAGGATAACAAATGTATTACATCCTAAACAGTCCAGGGAGAAAAAAGTGACCTCATTCTTTCATGGTAGCTGATAAATAAATAAAGTTATACTATTTAAGAGCTATACAGATGGTTAAAGATAATACAGGATTTTATTAAATGTAACATTGCACTTTATCCAATGTATCTGCATTCTTTGTAACTATTTAACAGACATGCCAATTTAAATTGACAGAAGCAGGAAACTGTCAACAGCTTCCCATTAGGGCAACTAAACTTGATAGCAATTGAATAATATTTTAAACAATGTATTGGAAGTTCCTTGTAGCAACTATCTTTGAACTGACTAACAGTTCTCAAAAATAACATTTTTGGATGAAAAAGGAGCTAAGGAAACATAAGAAACAAGGTCCTACATTTCATCCTTTAAATGATTGATTTCTTTAATATTTACACCACAGCAAGTGTATTTTATATTAGTATTTTATAAGTAATGCTGTCATGCATGCTAAGGTTTCTGTCAGCATGTTTCTCAGGACTCAATATATGTGCTTCTGTTTCATTTTTATATATCTTGTGCTTTCACAAAAAAACATCAAAAAGTGACTAATTAATTCCTTTTGTGCATTATTTGTTTGCGGGTGGCATACTCCACTACAATGTCTGTTAACATTTCATAATTCCTCAGAAATAAATGACAGGGAATGGATTATGCAAAACATGCAAAGCTTTTCTGCATATTTTTTTTTCTTTGTACAGCTTGATTGGTATGAAAAGAAGTTTTATTATGTCTG